>NW_020838066.1:1557116-1716218 GCF_003676395.1 Aethalodelphis obliquidens | reverse complement strand
ATATATATATATATATATATATATATATATATATATATATATATATATATATATGAAAACATAAAAGATATTCAAGTTAAGTAAAATATTTCATGTACAAAATAAATTTGCGTTCACAAATAAAACTATTATACCTTGCAATTTGCAGTGTTTCATTGTTTTGTTTGGCTTTTGAGATTATTCTTTTCCACAGTTATTGTTTTAACTTTTTATTTTGAATTCTATTATAGACTCATAGTAAGTTACACAGGTAATAGAGAAAGGTCCTGGTGTACCCCCCACCCTGCCCACCCCCAGTGACATCTTAGGTTAACTAACTATAGTTAATCAAAATCAAAAGCAGGAAATTGATGTCAGTATACATGCGTTGTTCTTTACCATTTTACCACCTGTGTAGTAACCACCACCACATTCAGGATACAGAACTGTCACACCTTACACTTGGCTCTCTGTTTCATTGTTGTAAGGATTAAACACTAAAAAAAAACCAAACTCCCAGTGCTCTGGAAGAACAGCAGATTTGAAGGAGCCTGAGATCTGTCTTTGTCTTCGCAGTCACCCTGCTTTCAGGATGGGCATTGTCTTTACCACTGGTCTCAGGAGTGTGTAATCCTACTGGGGCTGCAATCACCAATGGTCCCCAGACCTCACAATCTCAAGATGTATGTCAGACCCTACTGCCTAACTTCCAGTTCTCTGAATAACTTCCACGCAGACCACGGTGTTGGTGAAAAGGTAATACGTGTGTGCTAGCCTGAAGCTTCCATATGTTCTGAAGACTTAATGATATCAGCAGCAGTTATTTAGAAACTGCTGAAAATGTGGGCAGGGAAGGAGAGTTTCATGACTGACATTGTTTAAAATAGTGGATGCATGGTGATAATAAAAAGCAGACCAACTTTAGTCAGCTTTGTTATTGCTCTTAAATTCTCTGCAGAGAATCATCACTTATGGCCTTGCCCGCTGCAGACCCTGCCTCGGCCCCAGCCTTGGGATACAGCCGCTCAGGCCCCTCCCTTGGGCTTGGTAGCACCTCTGGCCCAGATTGAAGTTGATATTTCAGTCTGGACCTTTTACTTGGATGGATGTTAAGCTTTTAAATTAGAGGTTCCAGAACAGGGCTGTTGCTTACAGTTGTGCAGGTTATTCGCTGCACAAGGGTGCCCCGCTCAGTGGTGAATGAAGGGCTCAAACCCAGCTTGTGCTTGACTGCTATAGCTATGCCTACCTTCAGGAAGGGGTGTCTTTATGTAATTTGTTTAAAGATGCTATATGGGCAGTGTTGTGGGGAGAACTGTGCTCCCCAAAGAGATAGGTTGTAGTCCTAACTCCTGGGACCTGTGAATGTCACTTTATTTTGAAATAGGGTCTTCATAGGTGTGATTAGTTATGATGAGGTCAGGCTGGATTAAGGTGCAACATGAACCAAAGACTGGAAGCCTTACAAGGGAGATTTGGAGACATAGACACGGGAGGAAAAGACCCACAGACACATGGGAGGAAAAGACCATTTGACCACAGAGGCCAAGACTGGAGTGATGCAGCCAGAAGTCAAGGATTGTCAGCAGCCACAAGAAGTTGGAAAAGAGGAGGAAGGATCCTCCCTGGAACTTTCAGAGGGAGCGTGGCCCTGCCAACACCTTGATTCTGGACTTCCAAACTCCAGAACTGAAAAAACAGATTTCTGTTGTTTTAAGCCAGCCAGTCTGTGGTGTCTTCTTATGGCAGCCACAGGAAACTCCTACGGGCAGTGATGGCCCTGTTCTAGAATCCTCCTTTAAGTGTTTTAAAATATCAGAACTTTCCCCCATCTCCCTAGAAAACATAAAGTTCTTCGCACTGTGTTGGAGGTGAGGTTGGTGAATGTTGTTCTCAAGGATCTTAGAGGCCTGTGGCAGGAATTAAAAAAAAAAAACATAATACATAAATAAATACCTGTTTCCTTGGGAGTTCTGTCCCACCCCAAGGGCCGGCTGAAGAAAGCTGGGAGCTGAGTTGTTGCTCTGGGAGATGCCAGCAGAGGGCGTGCGGGATGCACACAGGCAGGTCTTGCGCACCTGTGCTCAGCATGGGCCTGGCGCCTCTGGGGCTTTCTGCAAGCACAACAGGAGGCTGTGCTCAGAGCCCTGGGGCACCTTCCACAGCCCTTTCTTCCTTTCCTCGGAATTTCCACATGCCAACGTGGCTATCCTGGGGCCACCCCTGGTCTGTCACACCCTCTGAGAAGCCACTCACTCGCCAAGGGCTCCCTCATTGTCCCAGGAATGGGGAACTGCCCAAAGTCACCAGGGGAGAAAGCTGAGGCTGGAGAGAAGGAAGGAGGATTCACCTTAAGTCATCAATCCAGTCGGGGTGTCTGCATCTCCTCTCTCCTCACTCATCTTGGGAAGGTGCGTGGCTTCACACCAAGTTCTGAAACCCAAGGCTGGGCCTGTGCAAGAGATCTGCGGGCTTGGGGGCACTTGACAGAAGGCAGCCAGGGACTCCAGGCAGTGAAGGAGGCATCCTACAGACTGGGCCCCAGTTCCTGCTCTCAGCTCTGGACCCTGACTGGAGCTTCTTCAGGAAGATGCCTACATGCAAGGGGGCCTCGGGGGTGGGTGAAAACCACGCCAGCATCTTTACCTAGAACCACCCAGATGCGTCTTTGCATTCAGGCCTCCAAGGTTGCTCTGAAATGCACACACGCAGCTCCAGCGTCTCCTACCCTGACCTCCTCACTGGTCCTCTCAAGGCTTCACTCTCCATCTTTTATTCTGGGTATTGTTACATACGGGTTTCATCCCTGCCAACTGGCCACTAAGTTCCCGCACCCAGGACCGGGCAGCCACAGACTTTCTAGTTTAGGATTCAAACTTGATTGCGCCCTTACTAGCTTCCTTGCACAATTTCTATAATACCTCAAGCCTCAGTTTTCTGGTCAGAAAGATGGGGACAACACTGCTTAATGGCAAGGGGCTTAGGTGTATGGTAGTAGACACTCAAACGGGAACCACTAGTAAGGATTTTCTGAGCACTTAGAAGCATCTTATCGTTCCAATTTTGTGAGCACTAACTCTGTTCTTGGTCTTCTGCTAAGCACCTTGAAAGTACTATCTCATTTTATCCTCATGGTAATCCCAGAACGTGGGATTGCTACTGTCCCTGCTGGACAGATGGAAAAACTAAAGCTCAGAGAGGTTTCAATGCTTGTCTCTCAAACTGGTGAAGGATGGAGCCAGAACTGGCAGGGAGATATGACTGGTCATGAAAATACACATGAATTGGTTTGTCACAGAGTGTTGGACTAAGAGGGCGCTTGGAGATTGCTTTCACCCCTGTGACCATACCTCACAAAGGGAGAGACAGCCTGGGGATGCCATAGAGCAGGGGGCAGCCTAGAGGTGGGACCCAGGCTCTGAGCTTTGGCTGCCTGCCGTGCTCATCTCAGCTCTACTGGGCATGTGGTAGGACTGTCCCAGCTCTGGCCGAGTTGTCAGCGAAAGTAACCAACAACACCTCCAAACTGGACCACTTAATCACCAACTTGAAACTCTCCAGAATCCCCTCTTCCTCTCTGCCCTGTGGCCAGCACTCCCCACACAGAGCCGCTCTATGGACCAATGAGTGATGAACTCACAGCAGGAGCGGGCGTAAGACTCCCAGGACAGGGAGGCTTTTATTAGAACCTGTCATGACTGATACATGTCCTTCCAATTCTGCCACCAACTGTGTGGCTTGGAGTGAGCCCCTCCCCCCCCTCAGCCTTGCATGGAGCGAGTGGAAGCTCCCCTTCATTCAGCACCTGCTCTGGGCCAGGTGCTGAGAAAACCTGTGATGAGGAAGCTGGTCTGATTTTTATGTTATGATGGGAAACTGAGTCCCTGAGGGGTGAAGTGACAGTATTGATATAACTGAGCCTCCTCACCAGTGACATGGGGCACAGTTCGCTGGACTGCACAGCATTTACAAGGGATTCTGGCCCTTGAGATTGAAGGGGCCCCTGAGGAAACAGGGCGGCCAGGCTGGGGGTGTGCAGCAACGTGGAGAGGTCCTGGCCCTGTTGCCTTATCCTTCAGCAGGCGGGATGAGTGAATGGACTCTCTGTGACAAATGCAGGGTTGGGTGAAGCCTATAAGGAAGGGATTTAGCTGGACACTGGGAAGGGGGTGAGCAGTCCCTGGGTGTTGGGACAGAGGTGGCATCCCAGGCCCTCCCAACCCCTCCATCCTACCAGATGTTGGAGCTCTACAGGAACCAACATCACCCCAGTGACAAAGGCCTTAGGAAGGATATTTGGGCGTGACTCTGCTTTGCTGGAATGTCTAACTGGGACAAAGTCTTGGCCCAACTCGAGTGTGTCCTGGCGTCAGGAGCTCCAGCCCCACGCTGGGAGGTCAGCGGGACCTGGAAAGTGGACTAGGCTTGTCGTCTCCAAGCCCTGGAGATGGCTTGCCTCGCTTTCCGGTGCTGTCAACTTTCAAGAACAACCACTCCTCACCCCAACCCAGCTTGCACACCTCACACCCCCACCCCCACCCCACTGTCAGCAGCACCCACCTCAGGTGCTCCGGGGGGCCGTTGCTCATCTGGCTGCTGCCCAGCAGGCCCAGTTCACTTTGGTGCCTGTCGGGGAACCATGCAGATGTTGAGTTGGGCCCTGACAGTAGGGCACGTCTCTTTGACACATGGTTCAGGAGCCACTGTCTCCACCTTGTTGCAGTGCACCTGCCAAGGGGTCATGTTCATCTAGGATAGATTTGGGTGAAACTCTGCTGGAGGCTGGTACTTCCCGCCTGAAGGCTCAGGGCTCTTTCTGCGGCAAGCACACACAGCATCCAGATAGCTTCATGGCCGCAGGGCAGTCAGAACCTTCCTCATACTTCATTCATTCACTGCATTCATTCACGTTCATTGACTGGGCCAGGCCCCCTTCCAGACCCCGCAGCTGCCAGTCACTTCCTCCTGCCGGGACCTATAATGGTCACATCCGGGAGACAAGAGAAGCAAGTGGTAGAGGAAATCTGGGGCTGCAGGTGTCAGCGCTGGGGCAGCCCCACTCAGACTGGGGTCAGAAAGTCCATGCAGGAATGGCCATGAGCAGCATCTGGAAGGGTGCAGAGTGCCCTCCTGGGAGGACTCACTGTGCAGGCTTCCTAAACTCCAGTTTCTAAACTCTGTCAATTCTATTTAACAAACACTCACCTAGCACGTGCAGCATGCCAGGGCCAGCTGTGGGCTTTGTGAATATGCCCATAACTGGTCTTCACAATGTTATGCTCCTTTCTCAGTGAAAGAAACTGAAGCACAAAGAAGGCTCGTGCCCCAGGTCACTGAGCGAAATTCGAACCCAGATCTATGCTGCCCCGCTCACACCACCTCCATGATCATGTCATTTCCTCATGAATCACTTGTGCTACTATTTATCTGATTTTTTCCCCTTTAAATGACGTTCCTCTCACTAACTCAATGTATTTAACATTTACTTAGATTCTAAAAACAAAAACAAAACAACCACCCAGCATCACTTAGGAAAACTGAAAAGTAGTTAACTGTAAACATGAATCCAATTACAACATACCACTGTCCCTGCACATCCTGACACTGCTGCCTGCCTGTTGCTGCAGAGCTGAGGCTGGACTCATCCACTGAAAGGACAGTGGCCAGAGTCTGTGAGCCCAGTGAAGCCATACCAGCAGCAAGGTGAGACTTGGGACTTAAAATCAGAAAGAGGAAGAGAAAAGGAAAGGGAGGAACTTTCCCACTATGTGATACAGTATTATTAGTGCTGTATTCATTGCAATTGTTCAGTCTGTGCAATTCACCTGCTAGAAATTAACCAGCTTTGCCACTTGCCCACATACAGCCCTGCTTTCTTCTAACTTAGGGGGAATGAGAAGAGGACACAGAGGACTAGAACAGGATTCAGCGGTGTATCAAAACTACACTGACCAGGGCTTGGCCAGTAGGAAGGTCTGGTCTCACAGGCCACAGGCAGAGGCTAGAACCCGTGACTGAAGTCACTGGGTGGGAGGGGAGGCCTCCCGCGGGCAATGCATTTACTATGAGAGTGGGGCTGGGTGGGGCAGGGACTGAGACCTGGCCGCAGAGCAAACTCCAAATTGGGGGGTGGTGCCCCAGTGCACCAGATCAGCGGTCTGAGAATGGGGTCGAATTCCATGTGCTACCTCTTCTTGCTTCCCAGAGCCCAGGGGATGGGAGAAAGAGGAACTAGACACACACCTTCCCCCACTTCGCTCTCCCCTTCCCCTGGGTCTATGTGCACCGCTGGCCAGCTCTGCAGCATCAGGGAGGTTTAGGGGCAACTTTCCCTCTCTGGGTGGAGTCTTCCTTGGATTCACTCTTAATCACAGTGAGTGGGTAGTTGCAGGACACCAGGACACTGGAGAGCAAAATGATCTCTTTTTCTTCACCCCAGGTGAGGAAGCATCATGTAGATCCTGCCCACACTGTGGCCAGTTGCCTGCCAAAGGGGCTTCCTTGGGGGTCAGCAGGCATGTGAGGACAGAGGCACATCGTGGTCCCTTGGCAGGTGTGGGACTCCCAACTTTGCCCCTGCATCACAGTAAAGGCCAAAGGTCCCAAAAGTGGTGTCCTGTCCTCATGTATTCTCTCTCCTGAGGCAGAAGTCAGGTTTGGCCCATGCACAACTCGCTTACTGGATTGGTTTCTACAGCTGCATAACAAGTTACTGCAAACGCAGTTGCTTAAAACAATGCACATGTTATCTCAGGGTATCTGTGGGTCAGGAGTCCAGGCTGGGCTTAGCTGGGTCTTCTTCTCGGGGCCTCACAAAGTGGCAATCAGGGATGTGGTCTCATCTGGAGGCCCAGCTGAGGATGGGTCCACTTTGAAGCTCACTGTGGCTGTTGGCAGAATCTATTTCCTTGCTCTCAGATCCTTGAGGCCACTCTGGGGTCCTGGCCCCATGGCTCCTCTGTAGGCCCCCTCACAATGTGGCAGCTGTCTTCAAGGCCTGCAGGAGAACTGCTCACACCTCAGGGAGGTCTAAAAGGAGCCATCTAGTTAGGTCAGGTCCAGGATAATCTTCCTTTTGATCAGTTCAATACCAACCAGTTAGGGACCTTAATCACATTAGCAAAAACTCTTTTGCCATATAAGGTAACACAATCAGGGCAATGACAGTCTATCACACATTCAAGGGGAGGGTTTATATAGGGTGTGTACATACACGAGGGGGCAATCTTAGAATTTGGCCTGCCATATGTCCCTTACTCAAAACTTCGAGCAATTTTGCTCTAATCTGTAACAGAAACATAAAACAGCTAGACAGTAGATTTCTAAATTAAGGTATATTTTTAACATGAAGTATGCAGATAGGATATGTTTTCCTCTGTGGCCTCAACATGTAGCTTATCATCTGGGAAAGGGGCATACAGAACGTGATAGAACTTACCGACAAGTCTCTTCAACCCCATTCGGTTCTATGAAAAGAGAAGGAAACAAATAATTGGCAGGACTCCTGGACACAGTTGGTGGGGGTGGGGGGTTGTGCAGTGCACAACCACGAAGTGTCAGTCCCAGCTCAGTCGATTATACCCCCAGGAGTTACGTAGCCTGTAAATGGCAGTTCTGGTTATGGGGTCACAATAGAGGTCCCCAGACCTGCTCCAGGTCTGCAGGCTGTCCCTAGGCACCAAGATGGTCTATAAGTGTAGCTCCCTGGTGAGAACAAGCTGCTGCAGCACCATCAAATGCAAAACCATTCGGGAACAAACTTGTTTCTGAAACAAGCCTTTCAGCCTCAAAGTGGGTGACTGCCCAGACATCCCAGAAGGGCTCAACCCCCACTCCAAGCTCAGCACTTGGGAGGGCTTTCCAGCCCCGGCAAATGTGCTCCTCTGCCTCCTTATACCTGCCTGCCACAGCCAGATACCTACTCAGCTGCCCCTGCCGCAGCCTTCCCTGACTCCTCAGATTCCCAGCAGCCTGTCCTTCCCAAAGCCATCACAGGTGGTCGCCCTCCGTTCTATCTGCCCATATGCCCTCGTAGACAGCTGGGGTGGCCTGGGTTGGGGCCAGCACAGGGTTGGCCTGTGGAAAGGGCCCCGTACCTGGCTACCATGCCCACTGAATGGGGATGCCCTGCCTGCTGTGTGCACTCTGGTAGGAATGGGGCCTGCCTCTCGGGACATCCCTGGCCAGCGGTCAGTGAGGCGTGTCCGCACTGATGGCTGTTCCAGTTGATGATCACCACCCAGCCCGGGTGAAGGGAGCAGGAACAGCAGCCTGGGGAGAGGCGAGAGATGTTGGGTCCAGATGTGGATGCTGTGAGCGCGGTGTGTCTGTGGACACCTGACTGGAAGTGACCTTTGGCAGATGGTGTTCGTGGTTTAAACCTTAGTAGCAGTCAGGGCTGGAGAGAAAATGGGGGTAAGTCAGAAGGTAGAGGACCCCCACACACACTCCCCCCGCCAAAAGGTCACTGTGGTTCAAATCCCAGCTCACCACTTGGGCAAATGAAGTTGCTCCACTGCACCTATTGTCTTACCTGTAAATTAAGGCTAAAAATACCCTCTTCCTAGAGTGAGATTAAATGAGATAATGTGGGGGGCGGGTGTGACCATGCCCCCACAGAAGACATGCTCCTCAGATGGTTCCTAGGGCTATTTCATGTTGGGGGGTACACAGTAGAACCTGTAACTGGACTGAGAGACACCCCTTCTCAGCAGCAGGGGTCAGAAAACGTCCCCATGGACCTTAGGAGAAAGCGTGGAGTGTGGAGCTCCAGCCTGTCGTGTCTCTGAAGACCAGCTGTGGCTGGTGCTAAAGTAGCCAAACATTTAAAAACCGACACATGCTGCCAGTCACTGAGCGGAACACTAACACCCTCCAGAAGCATGAGCTTACTGTGTCTGAGTCTGGAAGCTCCTCACCCTTCAAGGGGGCTTACGCCATGTCACCTGCTCTGGGAAGCCATCCACCTCCCCGCCCACCTTGTTGTCACTTGTGAGCACATCTGTCTACCTCTCTCCATGGCTAAACTGCACTCCCTGAGGACATCTCTTCACTCCTCCTCAGCATCCAGCAAGCGTCTTGTACATAAAAGGGAGATAAAGTGCTGGGTTGCTTTTCCTTTTTAAGAGGAAAAGTGGGTCCAATTGAGACTGGTTAGGACTCAATCTGACCAGCAGAGGGCGCAAGAGCCATTGAAGATGCAGAAGAAGGGGGTGAAGCCTCCACATGAGCAAGATTTCCTGGAAATTCTTTTAGCAAGTAACACATTTATAATAGCTATTTTTCTGTCATATTCTTTCCCTTTGCCTATTCCTTGCAGGATTTGTCACTTGGCAGCTGCAAAGGCCTGCAAAGTCTCAGGGCTTGGGAAACTCCCAGAAAGTCAAGGCTGCAGCCCCCTTGTCCAACCCACATTTCAACAGCTGGAGAGGATTTAGCTGGAATTGAGAGGAGATGGGAGAGGATGGCCCTGGAGGGAGCACTCACACCCTTGATGCCCTTTGACCTTCTAGGGCTGCCAGCCAGGTCACTGGCCTCTCAGCAGCTGGGGTTCTCCAGAGGAATCAGCCTTTAGAGTCTGTTAGGGCTGCCACTGAAGAGAGTGAGTGTACTGTTACCCGGATTATGCAAGGAGCTGGAAAGTAGGGGTGAACAATTCCTGCTCTAAAGACTATTGTGGGATTAAATGAGATGATGGTTGTAAAGCATCCAACTCAGTGTCCAAACATATTAGTAACAGAAAGATTTTAAACTGTTGAGAATTCTGACATGGGAGTAGGAAATGAACTTGATGATTTGTGTTTCTAAGGCCCCAATACTGCAAAAGTAATGGGTGCTTTTATGGAAAAAATTTTTTTAAATTTTTTAAAATAAGGTAACTCTTCTGATATGGAAGTGCACATATTTGTGCAATCAGAAGAATTGAATCTAGACTAGGAATTGGTAACTATGGCCCACTGCCTGTTTTTGCATGGCCTATGAACTAAGAATGGTTTTCACATTTTTAAATGGTTGAACAAATAGAGATAAGAATAATATTTGTGACATAATGTTTTGTGAAGATTAGATGAAATTCAAGTTTTAGTGTGCATATAGAGCATGACTGGCACAGAGCCACATTCGTTCCTTTACGTGTTACCTATGGCGGCATTCATGCTGCAGGGCAGAGTGGAGGTGCTGCGCCCGAGCTATATGGACCACAAAGCCTAAAATATTTACTTACCTGGCCCCCTACAGAAAAACATTTTCAACCCCTGATCTAGGCTGTTAAAACTGGCAAGAAGAAGTTCATCCAATTCACCCCCTCTTGGTTTTTTCATTTTGGGAAACTGACGCTTAGACAGGGAATGGGCTTGCATCATGGGTTCCTTGTGTGCTCTGCATGGCATTTGGGCATTTGCAAGCAGGGCCTCTGTGCCCATTCCTGGCACTGAGGAGCATGTGCAAAAATGGTGCAGGAAGCACAGGTGTGTGTGGATGTGCATCAAGTTCCCGGACCCTTTATCTCACTCAGACCAGCAGGAGAAGAAGGACTGGACTGGAGCCCAGGGATCAGAGGCTGGGCCTGGCCTGGCATCTAAGGAATGAGGTGACTGTGCCTTTTCTGTGTCCCCTTTAGCCCCCCCCACCCCCGCTTGCCGCCTCTCCCCAGTACTCAGGGGGAGAAGGGACTTCTGTGTTAGGGATGACAGATGCAAGTGTGAATTCCCTCTTGAAAGGGGCAATATGATCTGGCCTCACACCTGCTGTTGGAAGACACCCTGGAGAAGATGTGCCCCCCTCTCCCGGCTGGGGGGACAGGTCCAGGGCCTTTTGCGTCACCCAGCTTTGCCACCCAGTCTGCCCACCTGGCTGGGAGGAGACCGTGTCCCAGGTACATAGCCCACATAAGCCTCAGAGGGCTCTGCAAACAGCACCTGGAGGTCCCTTGGTGAGTACAAGGCCCCTCCCCTTATTAGGAGGAAGATAGACTGGGACGTGGGCGTCCTTCTGACTAAAGGAAACAGGGAAAGGGAGAGCAAAGCAGCAGGGAAGAAGAGAACCAAAGCCCAACTGAAGACGGAGAAGCAGGCAGAGGAAGGCCAGTTAAAGAAGAAAGAGGGTAGACGGATGGAGGGAGGGAAGAGAGAAAGGAGAGCAAAGAAGGAAGGGAAAGAAAAAGAAAGAAAAGCAAAGCTCGAGCCCTTTTCATGAATCTTGCCCACCAGTCTGCCTGGAGGGACAGGTCTCCGTCATGGGGTCTCTCCTTTTCTGCAGTGTCGCCGAGGCCAGTCCCGCGGCTTCAGGAGGGCAGTGACCCGGGCTAGCGGACACCTGCCGGGATGGGGCGGCCAACACTGACCCTCTCTCCCTCCGAAGGCCAGAAGGGCTTGGAGCCTGAACTGGGGTCCCTGACTGGCGCCCGAGCGGGAGTCGGACCCAGCCTCTTGGTCCTGGCACCCGTGTCCCCGGAGCACGGCGCCCTTGTCTCAGGGCATGTTCTGAAAGGACCCGCACACGCCACCGCCACCACCGGGAGAAGCCCAAAGGAGCTCCCCGGGCTGCCCACATACGGCCTCGGTATCCGCGCGCAGCAGCTCCTGAGCAAGCCTTGGGGCCCCAGCGAGCCGAGGCACCCGCGGCCACTACTTCCGGGCCCAGGTTGTGGCCTCGGGTGCCGCTATTTCTCACGACTCTACTAGGAACCAAGGTAGCTGCTAGAGCCTCCCGGGCCAGGCTGAAATGCCTGGGAGTGGGGGGAGGGGTGTGGTGCAGAATGGCCCGGGGTCTGCGCTGTGACCAGCAGGATCGCTCTGGGTTTCTGGGGGCATCAAAAACCGGGTCTTAGCTACGTCAAGGCAATTACTACCTACCTATGGATCTATCTTTTAAAACTCACACTTCTAAAGAAAAGCACACATTAAAAATTAGCTACAAAACAAAAATAAAGTAACTATTTCCAAAGGAACAAATTTGTAAATTACTTGAAGAGGGAGAATTTGAAAGGGAGAGAGAGGAATGTGTCTCAAGGTGCTGTCCCAAAACGCGCTTTGAGCCCCGAGCTCACAGGTGTTTGAAATGATTCAAAACGAAAAGTCCACACATGACTTTGAAATGTTCATAAAGGAAGGCGTCATTAGAGACCCATTTCGCCAGCGAGAAAGTGATTGTGCGGTCACCGGGAGATGTGACTTGCGAGCGTGGAGACGGAGTAATTTTATAACCTCGAGATTTTCTGTTTTGAAGGCAAGACAGATGTCGGCAGTCTTGGATTCAGACACTAGGCGCAAGAACGGGCATGGGCCTCAGACCGAACGATGCGTTCCCGGCCGAGTGCAGGTGGCTTCCTTCTGGCATTGCCCACGGAGACCGAGCCGGAGCGCCCGCCTGATAGCCACCGCCTCCAGCGCCAGCCTGCCCTGGGCCGGGGACAATCAGAAGCGACAGTTTACAGAAAGAAGCGAGTGGAGGATGACCTTCGCTCCGGGCACTGACCGTGCGCGTCCTCATAGAGGAGGCCCGGCACAGGGCGTGGGGTGCGAGGGCAGGGACAGCGAAGCTCCTCCGGTTTCCCGGTCTGTCAGTTGGGGGTGGGGGGAGGTGTAGGACTCCCCGTTGGCAGCTTCTAGACGGTGAGCTGACCGATCCAGAAGAAAGCGCCCCTTGGTTCCCATCCCCACCTCTGCTTTGACAAGTAGGATAAAAACCCGCGACAACTGGGAGGGAGGACGAACGAAAAAGGGCCGGGGTTGGGTGGGTGCTGGAGGGGGAGCTGGGCCCAGAACACTCCAGGTAATGCAGAAGCACCCAGACCTTGGCCACCAACCTTGCCCAGGCCTGCCAACATCCGGACTCAGCTTCCCCATCTGTACAGTGGTTCGGGGACCCCTTCGCCCAATCGGCTCCAGAAACCGACCCGGGAAGCGCTAGGGGAGGAGGAGGGCTTAGGTGGAGGAGGAGAAGTTCTGGAACCTGGCATGCCTAGCCTGAGAGGGTTCTATTAAGGAGGGAGGTAACCCTCTCCCTCGCGTTGCCCCTCCAACGCGGCTGTGGGGTCTGAGGAGCAGAGCAGCGGTGGGGAGGGGGCCTCACCCGGCGTCCGGGCGGCGCCGAGACCCCCCTACCGCCCAAAGCCCCTCGCCGCCTGGCCGCCGGTGAGGGCGGCTGGCCGCGGGCGCTGAGGTCACCTTTTCCACTGCGCCCGCCGAGAGCGGACGGTTTCCGGGATTTTCGCGGCGGCAACGGCGGCTGGAGGCCCGGGCTGGGTCCCAGGAGTTGGGCACGGCGGCTGCGCCCCTGGGGTGGGGATTGCAGGGCTGGGACCTCGGGAGAGGCCCCGAGGCCCCGTCGCCCGGGGTGCGGGGGGGCTTTCCTTCTTTGGGCCTCTGTTCCCGCAGGGAGGAGGGACCCCTCTCTCTGGGAATCCTTTCCCAGCCAACAATGCTGCAATTCCCGAGCAGAGGAGGCCCTGCTGCTGTTTTGAACATTTTTTCGCCTAAAAGGGGTTTATCTGTAGTTCTCTCTGGGATCACGCGGTGCACAGACAGACCGGGAGGGGGTAGATCAGAGGCCTACCCACCAAGGGGAGGGCCTTGAGGGGTGACTGGGCGGACCTGGCTCTCTTAGCCCTTCGGACCTCCAATGCTCCAGGGCATTCCCCAAAAGGGCCCTGGGGCCTCATTCCCAGCGGACGCCACTGCTCAGCCCTCAGCCGCAGCCACCTGGAACTATCCCGAGGAGCTGAGGGGAAGCACTCTGACCACTCAGCACCCGTGAAATAGGGTGGGGGCTAGACAGCACTGATCTTCTGACTCCCCAAAATCTAGAGGTGAGGCCTCAATACTGAAAATAACCTCCTACCCCTAAACCTGACCCAGGACCGGGGGCAAAATGGATTTGGTGAGAGCTGATCGATGTGGTTCCCAAGTCCTCTGATCTGGGTCCTGAGCTCCCACCTGGAGGACCTCAGACCTTCAGGGAGGCAATTGTGTGGAGCAGAGATGGTTCAAAACCAGGTGGCTTCAGTCAGGGGCCCAAATAGGAGGTGAAGGGATGGAGTGGGGGTGGCTAGGCCTAACCCTCACAGCAGAATAGGCTATGCCCTCGGGAAGATGTGGAAGGGAGGAGGAGAAGAAAAAAGAGATGGCCAGTGGGCCCTACTGGGTGGAGGGAGGTGAGAGAAAAATGGGCCCCATACCATATACACAGGGAGCAACCCTGCTCCCTGTGGTCCCTGGGCCAGTACTTTCTTTTTCCTGGGCCTTAGTTTCACCATCTGAGAAAGTGGGTGGTTGGACTGGGTGACACCCAAGCACCTATCTAGGGAGGGGTCCCAGCTGGACTGCCCAGGGCTCCAGGAGACACTGGCTTTTCTCTGTTTGCCGGGTGGCTGCTGGGCCAACAGAGGTGGCACAGAACCACCCCTGTCTGTCTACCTCCTACTGGGATAGAGGCCTGCCTAGTATGGGATACCATCACTCTTAGTAGGTCCCACACTGTCCCCTTCTGAGAAGCTATGTGACTCACAAGATCACCCACACATGGAGCACCTGGAGGCCACCTTTCAGTTCTGATGATGGCCGAGAGGTTCAGAAAGGTGCAGCCCTGGCTGAAGTCACTCAGCCTCTAGGGGGAGAGGCAGCTGGGCTTTTAGAGACTCTGGTAAGACATTCTCTTTGTCCCTATGGACAATGAGTCTTGGGCATCTCCCAGTCCACACAGGGTCTGGGGCAGGTGCCAGGGTCTCACCACTAGCAGCTGGAGCTACAGAAGATGCACCATCTTGGGGCAGGGCCATGGGTGTGGTAGATCCTATTTTTCAGAGGTGACCACTGAGGCCCAAGGCAGAGCTCACATGAGAAGGAGAAGTGGCCGAGGACCCCAGTTAAGGGACTCCCGATGGGCAGGAGGAGAGGGGCAGGCACCCTCCCCAGTCTCCTGGGGACACCCATCCATCTCCACTGACACCCCACCCTCCTTGCCTGGACAAACTATATACTCCTCTCTAACAGACCCTGTGGAGCCCATGGGAACAGCCCCCACCCCACCCACACCCCCCTCCCCCCGCACGAAGTCCTCACAGCCTCCCTGGAGCCGAGTGTCAGCATCTTCTCAGGGACAGGTGAGGAGATTGAGGTCCAGAATGGGGCCGTGGCTTGCCTCAAGTGGCATCGCCAAAGAGATAAACTCAGCGGAGAGTTGGGCTTTGGGATTGTTCACCCCACGACTTGGACTTATATTCCCCCAATGATGAAGAGAGGAGCTAGCAAAGCCTCTGGCCTTCCTCAGTCACACTGGGGACTTTACAGTTCAGAGAGGAGGCTGGTCACACCAGAGTTTATCCCCAGACTCCCAGGGCACCCTGTGGCTTCTCACCCAGCTCCACCCAGTACTGGTTTTCTCTGTTGCTCCAAAACTGCGAAAAGGCAAAGCTGCAGGCTTTCCTTGTCCTGGCAACCATCTCTTGCTAGAACTAGGGGAACACAACCCACTCCACAGCGTCTAGGGTTGTGTAGATGTGTCCACATACCACTTGGTAATACAAGCAAATTCTGGCTGGAGAAATTTGCCTCTCAGGGCAGTTCAGGAGAAATGAGGCGGTACCTGGTAAACTGAGGCACAGGTGAAGCTACTACCCTGCGAGTTGCACCCGGCCCACTGCTGCACTCCCGCCCGGGCGGGCAGCCATGCGTCCTGGCACGGAGGCTCAGCACCGCCACCCCCTTTCCAGCCGAGCTTCGGGGTCTCTGCCTCTCCTCCTCCTGATCTTTCCGGGGCTCCCTAAACCCCGCCCAGGCCGCTCGCCTTGATAGCTGTCCCATCTCTTTCTTAACTGCCCCCTCTTTCTGTCCTGCTTGCCTCTGTGCTCTCCGGCACGTCAGGGCCCGCTGACTCCCGCGCCTCTGTCGGTTGCTCTCTGCGCACGTCTCGGTGTCCCTGGCATCCTCACGTCACTGTCTCGCATCTTGTGTGGCCCTCGCTGTCTCGCTGTAGACCCTCTCTCACCTCTCTCTCGATCCCTCAGCTCCCATCCCCGGGGGTCTTGTCTCCCGAGCTCTCCGGCTCGATCCTTCTTGGGCGTGCGCTCCGCTGGGTCTCCTTCTGTCTGGGACGGTCGGCCCCTCTCCCGGCCCCCTCCCTCCTGCCACCCTCCCATCTCTGGCCCTCCCTCGGGCTCGGCCTGGGGGGTGGGGGGCGGCGACGCGAGGCGGGGCGGCCGGGCGGGGCGGGGCGGTGACGCGGGGCCGGCGGGGCTAGAGGCGCGGCAGAGTGGGGCGGGGGCGCAGTCCCGGGTCCGACCGGCCGAGCCCCGCGCGCCCCGCCCGCGCCCTGTGCCTCCGCCCGGCCGGCCGGCGGGGGAGGGGGCATGAACCGGCGCCCGCGCGCCGCCCGGATCTGCGGGCCGGCCTAGACCCCCGCGCGGGCCCCGCGCCCCAGCCGCTGCCGCCGCCAAGCCCCGGGGCGCCGCGATGCAGCGGCCGGGGGAGCCGGGCGCAGTGCGCTTCGGCCCGCCCGAGGGCTGCGCCGACCACCGGCCGCACCGCTACCGCAGCTTCATGATCGAGGAAATCCTCACTGAGCCTCCGGGGCCCAAGGGCGCCGCTCCTGCCGCTGCCGCCGCCGCCGCGGGCGAGCTGCTCAAGTTCGGCGTGCAGGCTCTGCTGGCGGCGCGGCCCTTCCACAGCCACCTGGGTACGTGCGGGGCCTGGGGCCGCGGGGCGCTGGCCGGGCTCGGCGGGAGGAAGCGAGCCGCGGCGTCTCTCGGACGCAGCTCCGGGAACGCAGGCCCCCGACCGTTCCCTCTGCGCGCTCCCGGCGGGGAAGCAAAGGGGGCAGGCGCTGGGCCGCGCAGAAGCCAGGCCTCGTGCCCGTGGGCCAGGCCTGCCGGGAGGGCATTCGCTCTCTTCTTCGCTGCGACCCTGCGGTTTCCAGCCCCGAGGAGTCCAGGCCCGGGGACCCGAGCCCGCATCCCCATCGTGGGCGCTGGACCAGACTACTAATGTCAGACTTCGGGTCAAAGCGACCTCAGGCCGCGGGCGCCTGGGCCTTCCCACAGAGAGCTGGCTGGGAGTGGCCGCGGCTGCCCAAGCCGGGAAAGCCGGACCTTTGGGAAAGAGGCCCGTGTCTCCGAGTGCTATACTGGGGGCTGACGCTGGCCCGAGCCAGCCCGGAGCCTCCCAGAGCCCCGGGGTCTCAGGCTGGCGACGAACCGACCTGTGCTGTAGCACAGAGCCCCTTGGGCCTTGCCTGGGGACAAGAGGCTTGTTTGTGAGCTGCTGCCCGAATGGCCCTTCTGCTCCAGGTCGGCTGCACCTTGGCAGAGCTTGAACCAGCAACTCAGGCTTTTTCTGTCCCTTTCGGTTCTCTTCTTTCCTTGTCGGGGCCCTGTCTTGACCTTCTGTGCCCTCTCCACTGCACCCCTTCTTCTGGCCTTTCCCCGTCTCTCTCCAACCGGCCTCTCTCAGTGGGGTGGGTCTGCCCTTCCTTTCTCATCTTCCCCCAAGGATCCTTTCTCCCCTCTGGGCTCTCTCCTCATACTCACCCGCACATCTTGCCTGGGCCCTTCCCGATTCCATCGGGGCTAGAGCACTCACTGGTAGTGAGATGCCTATCTGGGCAGGGAGCCCTCCTACGTTCTAGCGTGACCTCAGCCCAGGGAGCCGACTTCCTCCACATGCAGTGAACCTCCAGCCAGTGTTCCGCCTGCCTGGGGGGCCGCAGGGCCAGTTTGTTCGTTTTGAGTCCAATCTCTGCTGCCTTTTGCCTCCAGCTGCACTGTTAATAATTCGTTTGAAGCGGGCAAAAAAAAAAATCGTTTAGGACTAATGAAAACTGAAACGTCTTCGTGGGGAAGAGTCTAAACGGAGAAAACAGGAAGAACAAATTTCCCATTTCTTGGGGTGCTTTGGAATTTCCGGGAAGCGCCCAACTTCACCCCTGCTGACAACCCGCTGTCTGCCCCTCAGAATTGGCTGTTTTGCCCTGCACAGAAGAGCAGATGTGCTTCCTCCACTGAAACTCTTCCCCACACCCCCGAATGCAGCAAAGCCTATTTAGTTGGGGCAAATGCTTATCTTCCTAACTCTGTGCCGTTTTTTCTTGGTTTCCCTTTTCCGTGACACATACTCTATGTGTTTGGGAGCTTCGACCTTGTTCATTGAGAATCCTGAAATCTCAGAGCAGCTGGGGCCTGGAGAATGCCAGGCAGAGCCCGGGTGGGGGAGGTCCCCTTCCCAGACTCTGGGGACCCTGGCGTCGAGGAGGTTCAGCCTAGGTGCCTGGCGCAAATCTCTCACTTCCCGGCCAGCGCGAAGGTTTTGTGTTGGGGTCACCGGCTGAGAGAGAGCTCTCGGCTAGGGCGCATGGTGCGAGGATCTCCAGGAGGAGGAGCAAGGCCCGAGCTCACCCGGCTCCCCACTCTCTCCCCGCAGCCGTGCTGAAGGCCGAGCAGGCAGCGGTGTTTAAGTTCCCGCTGGCGCCGCTTGGCTGCTCCGGGTTGGGCTCGGCGCTGCTTGCTGCGGGGCCTGGGCTGCCCGGCGCTGCCGGCGCGCCGCACCTGCCGCTCGAGCTGCAGCTCCGCGGGAAGCTGGAGGCGCCTGGCGCCGGGGAGCCGGGCACCAAGGCCAAGAAGGGGCGTCGGAGCCGCACCGTGTTCACCGAGCTGCAGCTGATGGGCCTAGAGAAACGCTTCGAGAAGCAGAAGTACCTCTCCACGCCCGACAGGTAGCGCGGGGCCAGGCTAAGCCCAGCGGGTAGGGGGAGGGGGGCTGCTTGCCCTGCTGAGGGTGCACCCCGCTCTTTCCAGAATAGATCTCGCCGAGTCCCTGGGTCTGAGCCAGTTGCAGGTGAAGACGTGGTACCAGAATCGAAGGATGAAGTGGAAGAAAATAGTGAGTGTTTTTGTGGCATTCTGCGCCCTCTATTTGCGGCCGTGCCCCTGTAGCCTTCTTCAAGAGGTGCTCCACCATGGAGACTTATGCCCAACCCTCCCGATTCCCTCGGTGCCTGGTGCCCAGAGGGACCCTCTCTGCTCTCTGTCCCACTGGGTGCCCTAGCTCAGCTCCTTTCGCGCTCCCTGAACCCTCAGGATTCCTGGAAGACTTGAACCCCTCTGCCGGACCCTCTGGTCGCTTTTCCCTAGCAGCGCTCAGACAAATGGCCGCCATTTCCCGGGGGCTAGGCGCGGCCTCGAATGGCCTCGTTGGGCTCTTCAGGCCCTGCCTGGACACAGGGCGCGGGGGTCCCCGGCCCAGTCCCAGCTCAACGCGGTGCCGCCCGTCTCCCGCGCAGGTGCTGCAGGGCGGCGGCCTGGAGTCTCCCACCAAGCCCAAGGGGAGGCCCAAGAAGAACTCCATCCCCACGAGCGAACAGCTCACGGAGCAGGAGCGCGCCAAGGAAGCGGAGAAGCCGGCGGAGGCGCCGGGCGAGGCCGGCGACCGGAGCCACGAGGACTGAGTGCGGCAGAGGGTTCGGGCCCAGGGAACCCCAGCGCAGTCCGCGGCCCCCATAACCCGCCGGAAGCCGCGAGTCGGCCCTTCTGCGTCCACGCCGTTTGCTTTCTAAACTTTTTATTATTACCTTGAATGCGGACATTTAGGGGCCAAACAAGGAAGGACAGACCCTGAAGCCAAACCCGTGCGCTCGCGGGCCCTAGCCTGGAAACACGTCCAGCGCGGCGGAAGGTCGCCTCCTCTCGGAGCTCGCCGTAGCCAGGCGCTCCAGGAGCATTCACGCCCCGATCCTATCCTGCACCCCCCAGTCGCCTCGGGCCGCCCCCCCGGGCCCGGACGCCTCCAGGCACACACCCGCTTCCGCGCGTCTGGGGACCCCGCGGCCCGGCGCAGGCCACCACGGCCCGAGATGGCGCCCGGACAACCCGACATCTCTGGGGCCCCTACCCCTCTCTTACGAAGACGGTGATTTTTTTCCAATAAAATATTTTATGACACAGCGGGACTTGATGGGGGGGCGGTTTCTGAATCCGCGACGTTGGCAGGGGGGACGCGGCGAGGTAAGAGGGACACGCGCAGTGTCTTCTGAAACATCCTTTCCCCGGGCTACGTGGACTCGAGCCGTGACCTGCTCCACCTGGCCTGGGCCGGGCACGCAGGCAGCTCGGTCGCTGCAGGATCCTAGGAATCGCTTCCACTCTGGGCGTGAGGGCCACTCTGAACCTCCTGCCCTTCCTTCTCAGCCCAGGGCACTCCAGACGGTAGCAAGAGGGCTAGACAGGGGTCGCCAGTCCGAGGGCACCGCGGCGCTCACTCCGGAAGCTGCCCGGGGCTGAGAGCCGCCTCCTGTTGTTGGTTCAGTCTCCTGGGGCTTTAAGGACTAACTGCGAGGTCCTTGAGATTGTACGGGCCAGCCCTTCCTGAGGCCTATGGGAAACCAAGGACTCGGGGTTTGCACAGAGGCCGGCCACCATCAGCAGCTCCAGCCTGCAGAGGCGCCTGCCTCCCTGAGTTTTCAAGTTTTCCACGGTATACACAGGAGGGAGGCATCTGGCAGCCGAGTACCGGCACCTGTGGGAGTACCTGACCGAGGCAGAGGGCCGAGGACTCCAAACTGCTCAAGGTCACGCAGGGTGCCCTTTCCAGGGGCGCGGCTTGGTGGCACGTGTTTGCCCTCCCTCCCCTCTCCCCACACACGGAAAGCCTCGGTTGCCTCCTGGTTGCCTCCTCTCTGGTCTAGTCTGGGCTGGGAGCTTGCATGTTGGTTGCTGTTTTTGTGCTTCCTAGGACTACCACCAGGGTATGGAAATGGAAAAATGGCCATTTTGCTGGTTAAAGCTAGGGGAGAGATGGAAACTTGGTCCTGCAGAGTTCCAAACAGGAGGGAGATTTGAAACCAGGTCCTTGCAGGTGCAAATAAGAGGGAAAGAGAGTCAGGAACATTATGCTGAGACGAAGACTTTGCATTTCAGTATGGGAAAACCGTTATGGCCTCCACCTGCAGCGGCTGATGACTTCCTTTTTAAATCGCTGCTTGATCGCCCTTTCCTGAAACCTGCACTTGGATTACTGGTACCCGAGCATCTCAGGCCTTGGTTTAAGGCTGGGAGGAGTGAGAAAGAGGGTGTTTTCTGAGGGCAGCAGGCAATTCTCTGCAAGCCCCAGCCCTGCCAAGTCTTTGGAAAATAAGCTCCCTTTCTAGGCTCTTAACCTTGAAACAGCTCCCAGAATATTCACTTGTCACTGTCCCCTGAAGGGCCTGAGAAAACCTGCAGTCCGGAGGGAAGGAATGGACCATCAGTGTGTGAGTGCACCTTCTAATCCCTTCCAGCCCTTAGGGTTACCCCCAGTTCTGCTCAATGTAGTGGTCCTGCTGTAATCTTCCTGAGCCAGGCCCAGGCTAGCCAAGTCAGGTACGCTTCTGAGTTTAATCCTCTCCACCTCGAAGTGTGGCAGGGGTGGGAGTGAAAATTCGAGTTCTGTACCTCCTGGGCCTAGGGGACAGAAATTCCATCACAGCCTTTGTTAACGATGCAGAGTTGTGGAAGGAGAGAGGAAGAGGAGAGAGGAGGCGTACTGACCCACAGTCCTTCAGTCCATTCTGGGACCTCGTTCGGGGTCCTCAGGTTTTATTAAATCTGAGGAATGCAACCTCGGGCAGATTGCCTTGTGGTTCTATGGTGTTTCCCCAAGGCAGCCCCCTCACTGGACTGGAGGAAAGGGCCATAAAGCACTAGGGCTCTAAGAGGGAGGGAGAGAGGAAGGGCGGACAGCAAATCCGGTGCCACAGCGCAAGGGCAACCCCTCCAGGCACAGCTGGGGAACCTGATGGGGGCACTGCTGTCATGAGGTCACCAGCCGGTCAGTGGGGGAGCTGGGCCCCAAATGAGGGGGTCCAGATTCCAGTGCGAGAGGGGGTGGGAGGGGTTTCTGTCACCGCCTGCGTCGCTGTGCTCCTCGGCGGACAGGGCACGGGGTGACTGCAGCAGATCGAGACCCGGAGGCCCGGGAGAGGACGGGGCCGTGTGCCGGCTGCGTCCTGGCACCTCGGGGTTCCTTGCTTGGGTAATTCCTATGAGACCCGATGGAAGCTCAGGCCCGCTCCAGAAAAAAACCGAAGGCTCGGAGGCAGAAGTTTTACTGACCATCCCAAGACTTCTACCGCGGGCCGTAGCCCGCAGAACCAGGACTCTAGGTGAAGAGCGGCAACCCATCCACGGACGGTGATGCAGTCGCCAGGCCTGAGTGACACCCTATCCCGGCCGCCCTGGCCACCCTGTGCGGAAGCCCCCTCCCTGCCTGGTGGCAACCGCTCCCCTCTCTCCAGGCCCGGGCCTTCGGGGAGGGACGGTCTTCTCGCTCCCTCCCCCTCTGCTGCACAAATCTCTTCTCCGCCCCAACGTCCTGGGAAACAAAACCCGGAGACCACACCGGAGAGCAAAGGAGGTCGCGGCTGTGTCTCTGGAGCCCGGAGCCCAGGCCCGAAGCCACTTATCGCGAGATAAGTGGACCTGGAATGGGGGTGGACGGGGAACGCCCGTGGCAGCCAGGACCCCGTGAGCAGCACCCGGGATTAGCCAGACAGCAGCGCTCGGAGGCGAGAGCGAAGTTTGCGCTTCTGGGCTTTATGGGGTGGGGGTAGAGGCCTGGGCAAGACGGGGGACTTTGGGGGAGTTTTGGCTGAAGAGCAGGCCGGAGATGGGGGATTGTGACCCCGATCCTGAGCAAGTCGTTCTTCTTGTCGGAAGCGGGAGCCCAGCTCTGTGCAGCGCTCAGCTCAGACCAGGATCGCAGGAAGCGTTCAGGGGGAAGTGGGCCTCTCGCGGCCGGCCTGGGGTCCGCAGCCCGTTTCAGAGCCTCCGACTAGCCGCTGGTTTTGCGCGGAGCCGGCACCACCAGGATATGACAGGCGCAACCGGGCGGGGGCTCCCCATCCCCGCCTCTGCTGCCCCTCTTTTTAACAAATAAAGTTTACTCAGGTTTACACTCTTCCCCTGTTCTGGATTCTCCTGTAGGGTCATTGGTGAGAACCCATAACGTGGAAGAAAAGAAACAGGGACCCAGGGCCACATTAACCCCGCCAGGTGCGAGGTTTGCGTCTCCTGGAGCCGGAGGGTGCTCTCTTACTCTACCTAAGGGGAAACCAGGGCCTGAAGCGGCGCTCAGCCGCCGCTCAACCTGGAGTAAGCAACAGTTCCTAGGGACCTTCCTGGAGCTCCAGGGTCCAAGGAGAAACCAGGCATCTCCTCCGTCTTTGGTTGCCCCACTGCCTGATTTCGTTTCTACACTCAAGGGACCACCTGATCCCCCAAGCCTCTGCCCCCAAGGCCTCTCCAGGCCCAGGTTTCTCAAGGGCTGCAGCCAGGCTAAGAATGACTACAGAGGCCCCATAGGCCCCTCCAGCTCAGTCTGGCCCCAGACTTTCTGAGCTGAAAGAAACATCTCCAAAACCATCCTCCCAGCCCCACTTTAGGGAAGTAAGGAAGCCAGGACTCCTCTTTCCTCATAGGTGGGCAGGGCAGAAAGGTGACAACAGCAACAGGGTCATGCATCTGAGTCTGAAGTTCTTCATTGGCCTTGGTCCCTAGGCCACTCCACATCCATGGTGCAGCAGAAGGCGGTTCTCCTGCCTTTGCAGGGGCCCCTCCCTTTTGTGACTTCAAAAGTTCCCTTTGTCCTAGTTCTCACATTGTATTACACTGCATCTCATTGACTTTAAGACGGCATCTTCCCATTTCTGAAATCTGGGTTCATATGACTGTTGGGGGGGTGTATGTTCCAGGCACTGTGGGCCCTGTGTCAGCAGGATGTGACTGTCCCTAAGGAGGTATCCTCGGCTGGATAGTGGAGGCCCCTCACCTCTCAGGCACCAACTCTCGATGGAGAAAGCCACAAAGCCTGGGGGGAGGAAGGGATCTTCCTCAAGGTGCAGGAAGACACAGGGCAACAGCATGGAGGGAACTCGGATCCACTCACCCACCAGGCAGAGGCTAAGGGGGACGGGGCTGTGGGTTGCGGGGGTGGGGGGATCAATTCATAGGTGGCTCTGACCTCGGAGAAGTATTAGGAACACTCAGTCCATTGATTTCCCTGATTTTTTCCTTTTAATGTAAACTCAGTAGTGATCTGCGATAGAAATTTATGTCTTATTAAGCTCAAAAGAGATCCTTGAGTAAGTATGGGATAAAAATTCTAGGTGCTAAAAAAACACTGGGTTATGTCTTCATTGGCAACATTTTAAAAATTTTTCCTTCTTAGTGTTTCAGGATATAACGGTGTCTGACATCAGTGCTATCATGGACTGTCTGATATTAATCAAGCTCTTTCTTGGGCCATTCATTCATTTAACAAGCAGTAACTGAATGTGGTGGGGTTCTCAGGACTGGGACACAGGCCCTTCCCGCCTCATTGGTCCAGTTATAGCCTGGTAAGATAGGTGCCCTACTCCCATTCTGAAGATGAAGATAATGCTCAGAGATGTTAGGCAACTTGCCCAGGGACACACAGCTGTCAGCAGCAGAATTTGGATCTGATTTCAGCTCTGTGGGTCTCCACTGCCCCTTATCCATCAGCTTGGTATATTCTAGATGGTTTAGAGTCCCCAGGGGCCCCTGCCTGCCCGGAATGAGTCTCATCCATTTGTCTACCAAGTATCTATTAAACACCTGCTGTGTGTCAGGCACTGTGCTAGTCATGGGGCACTCAGTCTCTGATGCAAGGATCTCATGTTGGAAGCATAGATGCCACAATTAAATCTACAAGATGATTTCAGGAAGTAAAAAATGCCTTGTAGAAAATAAAGCAGGTGATAGACAATGAGTGTGATGGCAGCTTTAGTCAGAGTGGTCAGGGAGAGTCTCTCTCAGGAGCTGACTCTTCAGCTGAGACCTGAATGACAAGAAGGAATGCCTACCTGGCAGTGGACATAGCAAGTGCAAAGGTTCTGAGGCAGTTTGGAGCTTGACCTTAAAGACACAGAACAAGGTCAGAGTGGTGGGAACAAACGTGGAGAGGTGGGCAAAAGTAGTACGTAAGGAGGTGAGAAGGTAGGTGTCGGTGCTGCCTGGAAGGCGGCCGGGAGGAGGTGGCATTCTGGCTCCTGCCAACGGCAGACCTCTGCCAGTTCATCCCCTCTGAACTCCCCACCACCAGAGCCCTGCGGCTGCTCCGCCTCCACCAGGCAATTTGCTTTTTTGTTCTTTTTCATAAGGATGCAATTTTCTGCGTGCTTTAAGGACATTAGAAGGGTGTTTGACTGACGCGCCATGCGAAACGCATTAGCAAGGCTTGAGGCGCTGCGCACAGGAGGCGGCACCCGCGTGGGGAAGGGGCAGGTGGAGGCGGGAGCAGGCCCTGGGGACTGGCCTGGGGCAGGAGGTAGAAAGAGAGGAACTGGAGAGAGGAGAGGCAAAAAAGAGTTGGAGAGATAGGAGATGCAATAATGGAGTACCAATGTAGAAGCATTTGGGGGAGGGGGGAGAGAGAGAGAGAGAGAGAGAGGAGGGGGAGGGGGTAAAGAAACAGCTAAAGGGGAGTGACGAGACTCAGTGGAGATGGGGAGAGACAGAGGAGAAAGGTGGGGAAAGGGGGCAGAAATGAGAGTTACAGACAGGAGATAACAAAAGGGAAGGGGGGCAAGGAAGGTGGTAGCAGGAATGGGGTTCTTCCTGGGGCACGCTCTCTCCCAGACCACCATGTGACCTTGAGCACAGGAGTGTGTTGCCTGGTAGACGGTGGGGAAAATGCAAAGCAGTCTAAAGTGCCTTTGCCTGTGGTTGACATGCTGTACTTCAGCCTCTCAAACATGCCAAGCTCCTTCCTTCCTCAGGGCCCTCACTCATGCTATTCCTGGGCCTTGATGTTCTTCCCTGCACTCCCCTGCTGTGTGTCCTTTCTCTTCCTCCAGGTTGGGGCTCCCTTGTCACTTCCAGGGTGGCCTACTCTGACTGCCTTGCCTTGCTGGCTGGCACTCACCTCTGCTGTGATGCCCTGTGCATTTGCCTGGAGTCTGTCTTGGGGCATGGCTGTCTCAATCCTGGCATAGACTGACAGCCCCCAGCAGCAGCTCCTTTCCACCTGACATTCTCCTGAGCAACAGGAACACTGGATTTGCAGCCAGACAGACCTGGATTCAGACCTCCCGGTTCTTGCTGGGTTGGGTGTGCACTGCAGATGCTCAGAAAACTCCCAGAGCTAGGAGGTTGCCAGGCTGGGCTCTTTCCCTTCCAGGGTCCCTGCAGGGTACTTCTTTCCTGTGTGAACAGGGGCAGGTGGGTTGGGCATAAGCAGGGTGGGCTCTGGAGGGGTTTGACCTGGTCCTGGAGCTGGGCACCCTCCAGGTGTTTCCTGGGGGGATGTGGTGTGGGAGCTCATAGCAGCATCGTCCCCCAGCCTTGGAGCCCAGCTGGAACCCAGTGCCCTCCCTGAGCTTGTAAGTGTGCCACCACTGCCTCCACTGTTTATGGAGCACCAACACTGGGCACTGCTTTGGTTAATTGTCATCAAGGTTAATCTTGAAGCCCTTCAAGTTGGAGACTACCAAGTCCATTTCACAGATGAGGAAACTGAGGCTCAGAAAAGAGATGACTTGCCTATACTTACATAGGCAGAGCTGGGGTATAAATTCAGGCCAGAGCAACTTACTGTTTCAGCTCTGCATCCTCAACCCCAAGTGGATTCCTAAGAAGGTTTAGCTGAGAGCAATGGAAGGAGCCTGGCTTGGTGGTTGAGGGCCATGCTAGTTTAGGTTCAAATCCTGACACACCACTCACTAGCTGTGTGACCTTGGGTGAGTTACCTGTCTTTTTTGTGCCTCAGTTTCCCTTTCTTTAAAATAGGGACCAATAATAAAACCTCATATCCTCCTTGAGGTGCCCGATCACTTAGCAAGCAGGATTTTCTCACAAAGGATTTTAAAAATTATTTTGAGGGTATGACATGATGTTTGTGTGGTGTCTCAGGGGCTGATGGGAGTGACTCAGGTGTTGTCAAGGAAGCAGCCCCCTGCCCCACCCTCCTCCCACATGTGTCTTCGTGGCACTTATCATTGTGTGCAGTTTTTGGAGCGGTTATCCGTTGATGGATTTCTGGCCAGCTCTCCCACTGGGAAGGCAGAGACCCTGCCTGTTCTGCTTATCCCTGCGCCCTCATTCCTGGGACAGTGCCTGGGATGTGGTAGATGCACAAGAAACATCTATGGGCCAGAAGAGTGAATGCCACTTGCAGGCTGGGAGATCCTGGGCCAAGTACTCCCGCCTCAACATGTGCTGAGGATGTGTGTGAAGATCTCATATGACAATAGTTAGCCTGGCCTTCGCTCCAGCAGGCTCTAGAATGTAATGCCTCTCCCCCCAGGGCCTTGTGGTGGTACACTGAGGCAAGGGCAGGGTGATTGTCAAGACCCTGGGTATGGCCTTGGGGAGCTCTACTCGTTCAGGAGGCTGCTAGGAACCTCAGGGCCTTGTCATTGTCAGGTTTACTGTTTAACAGCTCCCATCTGCCCGGGGCCAGGCCCAGAGTCCCCCAGCCAACCCACCCGTCCACCCTGTCCCCTCACCACCCTCTGCCTGGCCTGTGGGTTCCACCATGTCTAGAACCTCTCACCTTCAGGAGCTCCCTCCCCTGCCTGTGGCACCATTTCTGCTCTTCCTCGGTTGGCCAACAGCAGATATTTCTCAGGCACGGCTTCTCCAGGGACCTCTCTGTTTAGGTTGGGCACCGGGCTATGCTCCCACATCCCCTGGGCTTGCCCTGAACCTGGACACTCACACATATCCCCTCCAAACTGTGGTCGGTCAGGCCTTCAGTGAATGAATAAGTGAGTGAATGGATGAATGATGGCCCGGGCCTGACTTCCACCTGCAAGTGCTGGCTTCAGGCTGCCTGAGGGTTTTTGCTGCCACCAGAGCCCATCCTCACAGTAATTCACACACTATACCCCAACCAGTGGCTGCCAGGAGTTGGTGGGTAAGCATAGAATCTTACCCCCCAGTTGCCCCCAGTGGGAATTTGCTGGAAAACACCCTTTGTCAGCCATGTGGCATTTTGCCCTTTGTAATAGGAGTGCATGGGGTGAGCTCCATGGAGAACTGTCAGAGAAGGTTACCATCGAAGCAGCCCCACTGACAGCTCTGAGTTAATAAGGCTCTAGTAACATGTTATTTGAACAAGGGAATAATTGCTAAATAAGTTTAAGACAGTCAGATGTAATAGATGCTTTCTGAGGACCCATTCCAGCTCAGAGCTTCTGGATCTCTGATGCTGTTCATCCACTTTCAAGAACTTCTGGAATTCTCTGATGCTGTTTGTCCACCTACAAGAGTTTCTGGAATCCCCTGATGCTGTCTGCCCACCTTCAAGCAGCCACTGGCTTTGCTTCAACACTGGTGTGTGAAGAGGAGGAGACAGGGAGGAGGGGGAGGAGGAGAAAGGGCCGGAGCAAGATGAGGGAGGAAGCAGGACACAGAGAAGGGGGAGGAGAAAGCAGAGGAGTACATCAGTGTTGCCCTGATGTCCAGTCTGTGTGATGCCAGCAGCTGCTGTTCAGAAGCTTCTGGATTCCTGCCTGCATTTCCCACTTGTCAAGGAGACCTTAGGCATTGTGTGAAACAAACTGGTAGAAGCCCTTCTAAAAAATGGGCATGGTGTTTCTTTGTAGCAATGGCCCTGTCCGATGGCCCAGCTGATGGAGGATGTGCAGGTCAAGAGGAGGGAGGGAGGGAGGACACGGAAACCACACCTTGGGGGTCCAGGAGAAAGCCCAGGCCTGGATGCTCTGAGCATGCACTGCTCATTCATTCATGCATTCTTGTCTTCATTCCCTCCTTTGATCCTGCAACAAAAAGTTATTTATGCCATTCGTACACCTATGTTCATAGAAGCCTTGGTCACATTCGCCAAAGGTGGAAACAACCCACGTATCCATTGATGGATGAATGGATAAGCAAAATGTGGTCTATTCATACAATGGAATGGTATTCAGCCTTAAAACAAGGAAATTCTGACACATGTTGCAACATGGATGAACCTCGAGGACATTATGCTTAGTGAAATAAGCTAGTTACAAAAAGACCAATTCTGTGTGATTCCACTCATGTGAGGTGCTTAGAGTAGTCAAAATCATACAGACAGAAAGTAGAATGGTGGGTGCCGGGGCGGAGAAGAGGGGAGAATGGAAAGTTATTGTTTGATATGTATAGAGTTTCAGTCTTACAAGATCAAAAGAGTTGTGGGGATGGACAGTGGTGATGGCTCAACAATGATGTGAATGTGTTTAATATCACTGAACTGCATGCTTAAAAATGGTGAATGGTAAATTTTACATTATGCGTATTTTAACACAATAAAAGAAAATCTTTAAAAAATTCATGTGTTCTAGCTCTATCCACCGAACGTTCCTTGAAACAATAAATCCAGTAGCAATGAACACATCTGGTGCCTTCACTGTGGACTCTCTTTTCCCACTAAAAGGAACCAGGGCTCTGTAAGAGAAATAGCTGGTCTATGTCTGGGGCAGGAAACAGGCAAGATGAGCTTGGAGTTTCTTGTTATAACAGATGGCAAGGAGGTGACTAAGGCTACTGGGTACATGTGAAAAGGACCTGGGGCCAAGGAGAAGAGCCCCCTGCTGGCCAATATGGGATAATTTGAGCAACAATTGTAACTGCAATGATTTGAAACACATCAAATATTTGAAAAAAACTCAAGACCAAGGAAAACTCATTAGTTGCTTTTGGAGGGGGCTAGATGTTATGGACTCGATGTTTGTGTTCCTCTCAAATTTATATGTTGAAATCCTAACCCCCAAAGTGATGGGTTGGCCCCAAGGCAGGGAGCAGAGAGAGGCTAGGGCTCTGTCTTGCATGAGGCCCTGAGAAGCAGTCCTCGGAGCCCCCATGGGGTCGCCTTTCTCCTCAGGGGGCCTGGTGCCTGCAGAAAAGAGCTTTCTTCCAACATCATGGATGCCCATGACGGGCTGAGCGTCCCCCACAAGAGGCGTGCGATGTGAGAGAGGCTGTAAGAGGACAGTGCGGCAAGTGGCGCTGCCTCTGAGGGCACCTCCAGCCCTTAGAGGCAGGGTTCTTCTCTCCAGTCTGTAAATGAGGAAACTGGAGCCAAGAACGAGCCAGTGAAATGGGAAGTGTCATTTCTGGGCCCCCAAACCACAGGGTCATCAGCTCTGACTGTGGTGTCTGTGCTGGTGTGTGAAGCGTAGAAAGTGAGGAGGACACAGGCTCCCATGCTGATGGCGCTGTTTACTGTCTGGGTGCAAGTCTGGACTCAGTGTTTCCGTCGAGGGAGCGCTGACCTGCAAGGGGCATGGGATAGTGTCCCATGCATGTCTGTGCTCCTTCCCTGCTAGGGTCCCATGTCTGCAGGACAAGTCCCTGTTCACTGCTGTCTTCACCACAAAGTACTGTTTGTGATTTTTTAAAAAACACACTCTCTGTGAGTGACTCATGCATTTAAAATTATTTTAATATATTTTACACACTTGTGTATAAATGGGGCCGTGTGTTTCTTCTTATTAAAGGAGTCTTATTTAGGCTGGTCATAATATGATCAGGAGGCTCTCTGCTGAGCCCGGGGTATTTACAGGGACTCAGAGTGGTGAATGTGTGCAGGGCAGCTCTGCCGTGTGGGATTCTAGGGGTGCCTATGCCCAGTGGTCCTCTCTGGGGTGCTGCAGACCCCAGGGCCAGGGCGTGCAGGCTGCAGCCTCCTGTACACAGCAGCTTGAGATGCCCACCTGCGGACCCCCAGGACCTGCTCCAAGACTCCAGAAAAGGCGTTGGTCAGGTAAGAAAAGTTGTCAGGTCCTAGTCCACACAATAGGTGGGCATGGAGGGGCAGTGGGCTCCAGGTCCTATCCTTGTGAAGCCAACTTGCTGCACTTTTGAGAACCTGCAAAATGTCAGGTTATCGCTCTGGGGATACAAATGTGGGTGAGAGCCAGCCTGCCTCCATCAGTGTGGACGTGGACATGTGAGTGCAACCCACTTCCCTTCCTGGTCTCCTCAAGTTCCCTGGCCCCCTGAGACTCCCTCCACCTTCTCTCTGCTCCAACCAACTCTTCAGTCATGCCGGCCTCCTAGTTTTCTCTCCAACACCTGCCCCAGGGCCTTTGCCCGTGCTGTTCCTTCTTCTGGACGGCTCCTCCTCCAGACACTTACACAGCCAACTCTGTCTACTTCTCACAGATGCTCTCTTCTCTGCTGTCTTCTCAGTAAGCTCCCCAGCACCCAGCCCATGCCAGCACCCCTAGCCTACTTCCTCACCTTTCCCTGCTCCAGTGCTCTTAGCACATATCCCTAGAAATCACATTATCCGTTTTTTGGCTTTATCTTGTTTATGTCTGTTTTCCCCTCCACAATGAGATCTCTTTCATTCCTCCTGCTTCCTTAGCTCCAGAAGGGTGCCTGCACACGGTAGGTGTCTGATAAATATTTGCAGACCGACTGGACGGATGTGTTGATTGATTGAGTCTGGTCTCCTGGTGAATACATTGCCCACATTTTAATTTGGTATGCTTTAGGGGTGGAAGCACTGGGCCACAACTGCACGCAGGTTCAGCTCGGGTGGAAACTGTCAGCAGCTCTCCAAAGTGGCCGCAACGTCTCAGCCTCCTTCTGTGGGATTCAGGTTGCTCTAAGTCCTCCCTGCACTTGATGCTGTCAGTCTCTTTCACTTTACCTCATCTGTGCTGGGTGGTGTCAGCTCACTGGGATTTTAATTTGTATTATTGCCTTTCCCTATGTTTGTTGCCATGTAGATATGTTCTTTTGTGAAATGCTTATTCAATACTTCTGTTCAGTTTCCTGTGGGGGCTACATGTTTTTAATTTATTATTATTAAATTTAGGACACTGTACCTATTCTGGATAAAACTCTTGGTCATTGCATGGGTTGCAAAGAGAACCTAGTTCCCATGGTATGCCTAGTGCCCACCACACTCCCTCCCTTCCCGTCAGCTGGGAGCTGGGTGTGTGTTGGGATGCTATTCCTCAGACTGCCCCCAGGGGAGGGGCCATAGGGTTACCAGGGGAACTAATAAAAATGTGCCTTGTTGGACTTGCTTTCTCAAGGCCTCTTTTGGTCATCCGAACTCCTGCTTCTATTCTGAGTCATTTTAGAGGGCACCTCCTCCAGGAAGACCTCCATACTCTTCCAAGGCTGAGGTGGGAGCCTCCCCAGTGCTCTTACAAGTCACTCTGTTGCATCATCATTGTCCAATTGTCAGAGTATCCCTGGATACTCAGGGCCTAATGCCCACATGCAGTAGTCGCTCAGTGTGTGATGTTTGAATGCTGAACGAAGCCATGAGTGTGAGTCTCAGAGCTGTGTCTTCCCCCGGTTGCAAAGGCTTGAGTGAGGACTCTCATGTCAGGGCTTTCTCATAACAGTCTGAGCTTTAGCTGACTGAGTCCTTGCTGTGTGCCTTTCTTACCTGCAGATCTGCTGCACGATGATTCACTTCATGTTTCTCTTTGAATCTGTTTGCTTTTTTTGGTTAGTTGGTTGGTTGCTAGATCTTTTCCTTTATTTTTTAAAAAATCATTTTCTTTTTTCCAATATCTTTTTTAAAAAGTTGCTAGATTTTTATTTTTTAAAAAATTATTTTCTTTTTTCCAATATCTTTTTTAAAAAGACTTTATTTTTTAGAGTAGTTTTAGGTTCACAGCAAAATTAAGCACAAGGTCCAAAGATTTCTCATATACTCCCACCCTCATCTGCCATTATCAACATTCCCCACTAGAGTGGTACTAAGAACCCCGACAGGGAGTGGATAACTAAGCTGACCCTCCATCCCTCCAATACCTTCGCTGTATCATCAGGAGGCTCCTGCCATGCCCCCAGGCACCTGCTGGACACTTTATAACTTTGTCACATCTCTGGAAACTGAAAAGGTGGTTCAGGTCCAGAGTGCCTCATAGGAAACCTTGTGCCAGTTGGTTTCTGGCTTCAAGCTTTCAGGTACTGGGAGGCACATGCATGTACTATGTATGTGCATTATGTTCTCAAGCCCTCTATCTGCTGAACAGAATGTGGGAACGATGATTCTGAGATGGTAAACAGTGCACAGATGGCCTTGTGCAAGGTCAGGACTGTCGCCAAATTGTTTTTTCACAAACTTACAGAAACAGCTCCCAGGTTTCTGGGTCTTCTAGATTTTAGAATTGGGGCTGTCTTCCTATTTCCTCCGTTTCACAGATGAGGAAATAGAGATGCAGAGAAGTGAGTAGCCTGCCTGGCAAGGGGGCAGGGAAGCCAGGCCTCCAACCGGGTAGAGTGGTTCTGGTGGCTTTCTGCCTGTGTGCCAGGTCATGGGCTTGTCCCAAACAAGGGACAAAAATTGTAGGACAAACCAGAGTGTCCAGCAGACACTTCTTCCTGAAGCCAGAGGAGCTGACTCAAGTGTGCAAGTGTTTTGGACTGACTCCAGAGCAAACTCAGAGTCTCCCCTCTCAGCTGGATGATGGGCACTGCTTGGAAATTCTCCTGGGGGTCCTGGTCAGTCCTGTCCCTCATCTTCTATGGCAATGATATTTTGCCTTCCCCACCTGTGATAGAGTGATTTCACCCCTTCCTCTATCCCTGTACCCATGCCCTTCTGGAATCTATCCCCCTCTCCCCTTGGGTCCAGTACAATGTGATGGCATTAAAGGAGTGCCAGTTCTGAGCTCGGCCTGGGGTCCTTGCAAGCTCAGCTTTCTGCTGGCTCCTGCCTCTGCCGTGAGGACAAGCTGAGATGGGGCGGGCCAGTGAGCCTGTGTTCAAGTGCTATGGTGCCGGTGGTCACTGCACCAGCGTTCCTAAGTTACCTCGTGAAGGAGCCCGGCTCCTCCATAGACTTGTGAGCCATAAGCAGCTGCTGTGGTTTGAAGCCACTAAATTTTGGGGGGGCTTCTTATGCAGCAATAGCTAATTGGTGCACCACTACTCAGGGGCCAGTCTGTCCCCACCTCGTCCTCCCAGTGAAAACCCTGTCTTTCTAACTGAAGTAGGAAAATCAAGCTCATCGTCCTCCTTGGTGCCCCAATTTATGCCTGAACCCATCTTGCTTCTCCTTAGGGAGGGAAGTGGAGTCTCCTCCTGCAAGAGCCAGGCTCCCCCTGAGGTCTGGGCCCCACTCCTGTCAGTTTCCCTGACCTCATCCCCCAGGGTATCAGCTTCCTGGTGTTGGCAAAACAAAGCACCATGACTGGGGGTCCCAAAGAACAAAAATTTATTGCCTCTCCGTTCTGGAGGCTAGAAGTCCAAGATCAAGGTGTCAGTAGGATTGGTTTCTCCTGAGGGCTGTGAGGTAGAATCTGTTCCAGGCCTCTCTCCTAAGCTTCCAGTGGTTTGCTGGTGCTCCTTGTCTTGTCGAAGCACCATCCTGATCTCTGCCCTCATCTGCACATAGTGTCCTCCCTGTGTGTGTCTATGTCCAAATTTGCCCTTTTTATGAGGACACCAGTCATGCTGGATTAGGGCCCATCCTACTCCAATATGACCTCATCTTAACTAAAGGCATCTACAATGCCCCATTTCCAAATAAGTCACATTCTGTTGTCAGGATGTTCATATGTCAGGACTCGAACATAGGAATTGGGGGCCACACCTGCCATTGGGATGCAGTGAGTGCAGTGGTTGGGGACTTTGAGGTTGACAAAGCCGGAGGCCTATTGGCTCTGCTGGGCACCCAGTTCAGATGTAGAGCTCTGAGGCCTCTGTGTGGTGGACATGCAAACACAAGTGCACTACTGGGCTGTCGCCAGCCCTTAGAAAAGAGCGTGCAGTAAATGCTCAATAAAGCGCAACTCTCATGTCTTAAATTGTCACTCTGCTCCTACTCCCTCCAGCCTCTCCCTTCTCTAGTGATGTGCAAGTCACTACCACCTGCAAACACCTCCTGCTACCACCATGTAGGCCTCTCCCACTGCCTCCTGTAACTGGACCCTGTGGCACACTGATTTCAGTGCTCCCATGAGCCATGCTTTCCAGATATCTCACCCTCCCACCCCACTCTGGGCTTGGCCATATGGGTAACTGTGGGCCGTAAGAAATTAGCAAGCATGATGCAAACAGAGGTTTTATACACACTTGCCCCATGGAGATTGGCTTCTTGGAGTGCTGGTTCTCCACACCCAGTGCCATGCTATGAGGAAGCCCAAGCAGCCACGTGGAGAGGACACCTGGATGAGAACCAAGAAACCCTGGATGGCAACCCTAGGTAGCTCCTAGCCAATGGCTAAAACAGATGGCCTGCTCTGTGGATGAGGCCATCTTAGACCTCCCAGCTGTCCCCAGTCAAACCCAAGTGAGGCAGGAGAAGTATCTAATGAACCCACAGAGTCATGAGAAAAATAAATTGTTATTTTAAGCTACTAAGTGTTGGCAGGATTTGCTCCCCATCAATAGGTAGCCAGAACACCCCCATTCACAGCTAAACTTCTCGAAAGAACAGTCCTGACCAGTTATCTCCAGTTCTCCACTCCCTACACCTCCACACCCTATGTCTACCTTCTCCCTATCACTCTGCCAACATTGTTCTCAGTAAGGTCTCTTTTATGGCCTTAATTGTGTCCCCCACAAAATCATATGTTGAAGCCCTGACCCGGAGCACCTCAGAATGTGACTGTATTTGGAGATAGGGCTTTTAAAGAGGTGATTAAGGTGAAATGAGTTCCCGCATGTCCTCAGACACAGTGCCTGACACACAGTAGGTGCACAGGAAGGACCTGTGGAGCCTGGTGAGGGGATGAGGCTTTGACAATGAGGACTGAGTGGGCAGAGCAGGGCGAGGACCCCCGGGTCCAGTGAGGACACGTGATGGCCAAGGCGTGTGCAGGTGCCCTGGGGGACAGAGGGGTGCCCTGCAGCCTTCTCCTGGATCTCTCCTTCCTCCATCCCTGCCCCCGTCCCCGCTCCACACCTCTTCTTTCTCCACACTTTCGGAATCCTGGTAGGAAGCCCAGAGCTTTCCACCGTGGACTTGCAGCATCCAACCCTCCCCCAGCGCCAATGGTTTGGTCATTGTTCTCACAACCATGTCAGTATCGAACAAACAGATGTTTATAGTTAATCCCTAATTTTGCCATCAAAAAAATATACAATCTTGGGTAGAAACCGAAGAGGAAAGAATTTTTTAATTTACAGTGTCTCCCCACCGCCCCACTCCTGAAATTTGAAATTGCTGAACAGCCTCCAAATTCAATATTCAAAGTCAAACAAATCTATGTGTTCTCCAAAAGGAAGTATTGAATGTCTGACCAAGATGGAGCGGGACGAGAAAGTCAGGAGAGGGAGAAGCGCTCTGCTCGCCGGCAGTGCTTCCCAGAACGCCTCTTTTCCGGTGTTTGTTCGTTCTTTCTTCTTCTCGTGTTTTAATGAAAGAAATACCTCTGTGAGTTGGCCTTTCTTGGAGGAGCTGGCTGCAGGTCTCAGATGGCAGTCAGATTAACCAGAGCCTGCCGTTGGGGGCTGGGCCTGGGGCCGGGTGCAGCCTGTGCTGTCCTGCGGGGGACAGAGCCGGGAGGAGATTCATGGCTGCTCTGCCATGAATCAGGTCTGTAGCGGGGAGCCTGACTCCAAGGGGTATCAGGAAGGGGTGATGCCAGAGGACACCCTGGATCTGGGCCTGTAGCAGAAGCAGGCAGTCACCCAGCAGAGCCAGGACCAACAGTGTGACCCGCCTGGGGTGTCAGGGTGGAGCTGAGGTTGGGGGCATCGTTCAGGAGGAGCCGTGGGGTCTTTGCTGCTCTTACTAACATGGCATGTCTAGATCTGCATTCTAGCCCTTGCCCTGGAGCCTTCCCCACTCCTCAGCTGGAACTTGCCTTGTCCCCCCTCTACTCCCAAGGTCCAGTCTTTGGCGTTTTGGGGCATGCCGCTGCATGGGGCTGCCCTCGGGTCGAAGTTTGTAGGTGGCAGCGTTCCCTTCATAGTGAGTCTTGTAGAAGATGGGGCAGCCTCCGTTTTATGGACGGGGAAGGTGAAATGAAGTGAGCTGCCACATTAACCCAGACTCTACTGGGTCGTGAGTGACAGAAGGAAGCCCACGATGGTTTGAACACAGAAGGGAATTTGCTAGCTCACATCACTGAGAAGTCTGGGGACTAAGCGGATCCAGGGAAGGGAACAGATGCCTTCAGCTGGGTGTCCCCTACCCCACCCCTTTGCTCTGGCCCCCTGTCGTGGTGGGGCAAACTGGTGACAAGCTCCAGGCTGACATTTTAGCCTGTCAGCCACCTTACAGAAATAATTGTCTTTTTCTAATAGCTCGAGTAAAGATGGGGTCCCCTGTCCCGGAGTCCTGTGCTCATCTAGGTAACAATCACAATGGTGGGTGGGGCCCAAGCTATGTCCTCATCCTGCATGCCAGGGCCTGGTTAGTCCCTCAGACCACATAGATGGAGGGTGGGGCTCCCAAGGAAAATCAGAGGATGTGCTTAAAGAAGGAAAGAGGAGGGAAGGGTCTGCTAACAGGTCCAATGCAGCTGCCAAACCTCGCCTCTCATAATGTGGGCACCAGGATTCAAACCTGAGTTCCGGGTGGGGTGTCACCGCCGAGAGGGCATTGCAGGATCCATTCTGTTCTACCCCATCCATGCCACCTCTGCCAAAGGACAAGCCAGCCTTCCCCGTGAGGGTCGCCAGGTCAGAATGGAGGAGTGGCCAGAAAGGTCCCCTGAGGAATTCATGCTGCTCAGGTGAGATCAGCAAACACCGTCTGCCCAGCAGGGTTTTGGACAGGGAAACACTGTCGTTATCCCATCAGAAGGTGATTAGCAGGGCTACATTGTGGCAGCTGAGCTTTGCTGACAAAATACTTCTTGGAGTCCTCAGGCTGCAGCTCATTTATTTGAGTTTCACTCAGCAGGTACTTGCTGAGCACCACTGCTGGAGACAGGACATGAGCTAGTGTGGGGATGTGGTGGAGAAGCGGCAACTGTGGCCCATGGAAGATTGTGGAGCCGTCTCTTCCTACAGTCCAAAGACTTCGGGGGCTGGAGTAGAACAAGCTAAACCACTGGCTGAATGGGTAAAGCATTTACACCTTTCCTTCTACAAACATAAGTTCCTCCAACCAGTTTTTACTGAGCATGGTGACAAGTGCTAGGCAGTCAGCCCCCAGTCCTGTAGGGTTTGCAATCGGGGACATCCTCATGAGTGGAAGCTCCTGGGTTTCTAAGCCGAGCTCTGCTGCTGAGATCCCTTTTCCGTGCTGGGGCCTCACCTTTGCCTTGCTGATGTCACCCTCCTGGCTTCAGGGCACTCCCCTGCTGGCGTTCCCACTGTGGGCATACAAGCTTCTCATCACGTGTGGCCCAGTTTAGAAAAGGCCAGAATATTCAAACATAGCTTTTCTGAAGGCTGGAGCAACGCTGGCCAGGAGAACTTTCTTCAATGATGAAGTGCGGCTGAGGCCCCAGACCCTCCTCAAGTGACACTGACCTTGGTCCGGCACTCCCACCCCCAGCGGTGGGAGGGCCTGAAGTCTCCCTGAGCCACAGGCCAGTACCGACCTCATGCCAGGTACCACTCTGGGGGCTTACCAGCCTGCAGAGTTTGTGGGCCAGGGGTTAGCACGGTCATTTTGAAAAATAAACGGTATAAATGCACATTTAAGTAATTTATATTAAGTGTTAAGAACAGCAACTCTGGTACTATTACTCATACTCCTGAGGCCATGTAGCCTATATGTCTGTTTGGGAAGCACCACAGGATGGCCACATTCCTTCCCAATGCGGCCACTGATGTTGTGGAAAGCTGTGAATGTTACAGAGCAAGGCTGAGTTGATTGACTTGTAGTTTGTCTAAATGAAAGGTCAGCAAACTTTTCTGTAAGGGGCATATTTTAGGCTTTGTAGGCTGCATATGGTCCCTGTTGCGCCTCCCACCTCCCCTCCTTCCGTCTCTCTGCCCTCCTCCTCCCCGTCTCTGTCCTCCTCCCTGCTTTCCCTCTCCCTTCAGGAGCTGCTGTGCTGGCCGAGGGCTTGGACCTGTTCAGTGTGATCCAAGCCCATGGCTTGGCATCCATCCCTCATATGCACTTTGCCAAAGGTCACGTTGTCAGGTGCGGGCGCTTAATTAGCAGGATTCCTGAGGCGCCAGCAATAGAGTCAGAGTTTGGGAGATGAGGTTGGCAATGGGCCTGAGGCTGGCTTGGGTGGGTCTTTCTGTGGCCCTGCAGGGGCGCTGTGGGCAGACTTTCTATCCAGAAAGACAGCAGCAGTGTAGAGTGGCTGAAGGTGGTGACGACAGGTGAGAGCTTGCTACCCAGGCCCAGAGGAGGCCTCCATCTAGGGGTGGGCGTTAGCCCCAGTGTCCCCACGATGGAGAGAACCCCCTGTCCTGGCTTTTCCCTGAGAGCTGCTGGGGACTGGGTGGGGGTTAGAGGCCCCTGCGGTTCTCTTGTTTGACACCCAGCATGTGCAGTGGATGCCTCAGGGCATGGGGACCTCAAGGGCACCTTGCGTGTAAGGGCACAGCAGCCTCCATCCATCTCCACAGCACGACGGCATCCATCCATCCAGCACAGACCCCAGGGCCCAGTAGGGGCCAGGGTGTTCGTCTGATGCTAGTCTCTGTCCCTCATGTACAAAGAGGGACTGGGGCAGTTCCTAAGGCCCCCCCGGCTACCCTCATCATCCCACGCCCCCCCAGTATCTATCCCCGCTACGCTCCTCACCCCATTACTGGTCCCCTGTCCCCTGTCGTGGCCGGGCAGTGGCCGGGCCTCGCCACCACATGCACTGGATGAGCCTAATTACCATGAAACCTAATTCTTCCAGGCTGCGTGCTCCGGTCAGTGGGGACTCCTGTGTGTTTTCCTTGGCTGTCTTCTGACAAAAGGATTGGGGGAAAGAAAAGCAATGTGGGGAGGACTGTGGACCGTGAGGGCCCTAGCCTGCTGCTCCACTCAGTAAAGCCCACCAGCGCTCTGGTTTCTGGGGCTGGACCATCCTCTGCTGTGGAGTGGCCTGGGGCCCTGCAGGGTTGCCTCCACCCACCCGATGCCAGTAGTAGCCCCTACCCTTGTCGCGATGCTGTAAAGCGTCCAGCTGACTCAGAGGTCTGAAGGGCTAGGGGAGACAGACCTGCACAGACCCAAGGGATGGTGGCATGTGCCAAAGGACCAGGTAGCTCAGAGCAGGGAGGTGATCTCCCACTTGGTGGGGGAGAAACTGGCCAGGCGGGAGGTGTGAGGGGAAGCCTGAGGTGACAAGAAGAATGAGCTCAGCCCCTCTGTAGGCTGGGGTCTCTACGGTGAGTGTGTACAGTCCAGGGCCAGCAGGGGCTGGGTGCAAACAGAACTACTAAAAATGGGAGAAAGAAAGGAAGCGTGGCTCCCGAGGGAGGCTGGGGGGCCCTCTCTGCATCGCCGTCACACAGGTCCGGAGGGTGGGGATTCCACATCTTGAAGGATGAGGGGCTGCGTTCCTCTGCTTTGGGGATGTTACAACACAGCGCCACGGTGCAGGCTTCCTGAGGGGGTTTGTGGTGACGCTGCGAGGTGGGAGGGTGCTCCGGGTTGGGTTCCCGCAAGGCCAGGCAAACCTGGGGCAGTGTCTCCCTCCTAGGTCGTTACCCTCAGAGCAGCCCTGGGGGAAGGGGTGCTCATTATCCCCCTCCATACACGTGAGAAACTGAGGCACAGGGTGGCAATAACTTGCCCAGGGACTCGCATCTTGAAAATGGCAGGAGCACTCCTACCTAAGTAAGCCTACATTTGGGGGGTGGTCCCCCAAATTCACTTCCTGATGGCCTGCTGAGCAAAAGTAATTTGGAGCCAAGTGCTCTAGGTGAGGGTGTCCTTTGGCATATGCAGAACTGATTTGGGCTTTTGAAAGTTCAGTGGGAGTTGAGGCGAGAGAGATGTTAGCTCAGTGGGGCAGGGGTTGGCGCTGGGGCGGTGTGTGGGGAGGGGGGATGGGATCCACACAGAGGCTGGAAGGTGGGAGTACGGTGGTGGCCAGAAAGCCAGGCCCTGGAGCCTGTGGTGTAGCTCCGTTGACGCTCCCTGTCACAGGGGAGGAGGGTGATGGAGATGTCATCATTGGCCCGTGGCTGTGGAATCCTCCTGCTGTATGAAGGCTCTTCCCAGAATCCAGCCCTCTGGGGTCTCCGTCTCCTGGAGGCTGAAAGCTGTTGACTCCTCTGGCAGGTCAGGAGGCAGAGGTGGGGAAGCAGGCGGTGTTCCGGCTCCAGAGCTGTGCTGCCCTCAGTGGTCCTTTCCATGGAGCTGGGTGGACGCCCTTGGCTGCCTGCCTGACTTCTGGGGCCCAGAAGAGCAGAGGCTTCTGGTGCTTTGTGGCCCAGCCCAGACCACCTCCCAGAATCACCCATCCACACGAAGCATCCCCTGGTTCCTAGCACACTCAGAGGCCCAGCTGGGTAGTGCTGGGGCGGTGGCTAGAAGCCAAACCTCCCCACTGGACACCTGCTCTGGCTTCTGCCTCTGCCCTCGGGAGTTTCTGTCAAGGATTCCTCTGCCTGGGGGTCCGGGCAATTATAGTGCAGGTGCACACACACACATGCCACTCACATACACATGCATACATTCATCCTCTCACATGCACGCGTGCTCACACACTAGCACACGTCTTACACACACTCATATACACTTGCACACACATATATACACTCGTGCTTACACACACACTCGCATGCTCACACCCCCTTGCACACACAAATGCATGCCCTCCAGAGCTTACAGGAGGAGGGCTGTCAGGTGGAGGAGGACAGCCTTTGGTGTCACCCGCTCTGAGGTTAGTCTGCTCACATTGGGCCAGCAGAGGTCCCAGGCTCCCTGGGACCAGCATCAGCATCACAGGGTGGAATGTGTAGCTGACCAGCCCAGGAGGTCTTCCTGCAGGTACAGCTGGGTCTAGCAGCTTCACCACGTCTTCACCTTCTCTGCTGGCTTCTCAGGGTGTCCCCCTTGTGGAATCAGACCTGGTGTGGGCACCCAGGGAAACTTCGAGTCCCACAGCTGTCAGAGGAGCAGCACTTTTCCTACTGGCTCCAGCTGAGGCTCCCAGACAGCTCCGACTGGTAGATGTGAGCCAGCTCAGCATTTTGGTGGGCGGCAGTGCATTTGCACCCCTGCATTCAGGATAGGGGCTGCCTTACAGAACCAGATGGACTGAGGAAGGTGCAGGTCCCCAAGGGAAAAGGAGGACAAAATACCAGGACGCCATTCTGTGGGGAAAGTGTCCTCTGTCCCTGTGCACCCTACAGACTGTCCAGTGAAACCCATTCTACAGAGGAGATAACTGAGGCTTAGAGGGGCAGAGTGTCTTGTCCAAGGCCACTGAGCTGGGCAGTGAGAGCAATGGTGAGCCATGGGGGGCCTTGAGCATGAGGACACCATGGGCCAGGGTGGAGGATGAAGGAGGAGGTGGGAGCAGGGGAGACAGGGCGAGCAGTTGGAGGGCCTGATGTGGAAAGCGCAGGAGCAAGGTCTGTGGTGGGTGGGGCCTGGGTGGGGCAGGGCCCATGGCACACAAGGAATTTGGGCCCACCCCCAGAATCTCCATGCTAACGGAGCACATATCTGGACTGCCGGCCAGAAACGGTGATGAGGCCCTGCAGCAGCTCATCTGCAAGTGGGTGACCCCAGCCCTGCCTTCTAGTCTTGTGGTGACTCATGGATCTGGTCCAATCTCCCTGGCACAGGGGCTGGCTCTTGTTTATTGAATGACCCCAGCGCCCCAAAATGGTTTGTATAATTTCGCAGCCCTGCGAAACCTCCAGCTGGGCGGATATCACTTCTTCAGATGGGGGCAGGGGTCTCTCTAGTTGTAGTATAGGTGACACCCCCTCTCAGCTTGTGAGCTAGTGCAGTTCTTTTTGTGCAGTCTGAGACTGTGTCTTCATTTTCATTATCAATTTCTCATTTCAGCTTGCTCTTGATACAACAATGGAATGAACTCCATTGTTACTGAGCGCTGAGTTCTGGTTCTTCACACTTGGGTAGTTCTGCCCCTAATGCTGACACGAGCCAAGGCTTGTCCTTATCGGCGCTCTCCAAGGCTGCCGTTGTCCCTAGAGATTTGAGATGTTTTCTTCACCCCTCTCTACCTGTTATAGGGGCCTGAAATGCCACCATGCTTTTGGTTTCTTCTTTGGAAGTCCCTATTAAAAACATGAATGTTCTCTGAGCAGGAGATGGCCTGAATTAGGTCAGTTTTTCCCAAACTCTAGTCATGTGGGCGTCACAGCCTACATGCCTCAGGATCTCATGCATTTAACATCATTCTTGCGGTGGGCCCACCCTTGTTGTTTGTACTGTGCAGTGCCCAAAGAAGCCGTAACTGCACAGTGATGTCTGTGTGCTGGTTACATCTCTCTAACCTGTGATCCTAGTGTGCTGCCTTCCCCGCCTCCGTCTGCGGGCTATGGAGCTCTTCATGGGCCCTGCGGAGGGAGGGCATGGGCTGACTCCTTTCATGGTCTCAATGCTTCACCCTCCTTTACAATTCCTCCTAGAAAGAGTTGAGAGCCCATGCCTGGTACTTGGGCCAGTGGGAGGGGGTTGAGGCAATGCTGGCCCTTTTCGGGGCATAGGCCCTGAAAGTGCACATTCCCTCTTGTATGTCGGACACTGTTGCAGATGAACGTGCCCCGTTGGCCACACACATGCCTGCTCGTCCAGGAGATGAGATGGCCACGACCAGCTGAGCAGCCCATCCTCAGCCACGCTGCCTCCAGGCCACAGGCATGTGGGGTAAGCCCATGCATTTGTTGTATGAGCTTCTATGGCTGTTATGCCACGTCACTGCAGCCACAGCTGACCCAGACAGGGTGAGTGCCAGGCCTCAGGTCTTGAGGGGCTCTGCATAGGGATGGTCCAGGAAGGGACACACAGGGCCACTCCCACAGCAGGCAGCTCCAAGGTCGCATGTTCCCTTGTGGACGGTAATGCTGGAGGTGGGACACCTGGGCTCCAGCCCCACCTTGGTCATAGGTTTGCTGGTGGTTTTGAGCTGGAGCTCACCCTCTCTGGCCCAGCTTGCTCACCTGGAATCCTCCACATGGAGGTTGACTCGGTCTCTGACATCAGGTCACACTGATCTGCTCTTGCTCTATCCAGCAGCCTCTGGTCCACTTGACCATGTGTGACATCTCTGGGTGGTACCCCCAAGCCACACAGCAGAGAGTAGTAGTTCCTGGTGATGGGTTTAATTATGGCTCCATACTTGAGCTGTCTCCAAATAATAGTGCTTATCAATTTCCACTGAGGCATTCTGTGTGCCCAGGGCTACAGCACTTCACGTGGATTACATCCCCAAGGCAGGTTCATTGTGGTCCCACTGTGTGGATGGAAAGACTGAGCCCAGAGGGGCTCAATGACTCAACAAAGCTTGAGCCAGGGAGGTGATGCCTGTCCAGTCCCATAGTCTTTGCCCTAATCAGCCCTGAATGTCTGGGGCATAGTAGGGGTGCTCTAAACGCTCAGTGGCCCTCTTTTAGCCTCCTAGGGCTGCCACAACAAAGCCACAACACAGATGTGGGCTTAAATGACAGAAAGTTATTCTCCCACTGTTCTGGAGGTCGGGAGTCTGAGATCAAGGTGTTGGAAGGGCTGGTTCCTTCCACAGCAGCAAGGAAGAATCTGATCCGGGGCTGTCCCCTAACCTTCGTGGTTTGCTGGCAGTCTTTGGTGATCCTTGGCTTGCAGATTCATCACCCCAATCTCTGCCTTCGTCTTCACATGGTGTTCTCCCCACGTGTGTGTCCGTGTTCAAACTTTCCCTTTTTATAAGGATACCAGTCATACTTCAGTATGACCTCATCTTGATTTACTACCTCTGCAATATCCCTGTTTCCAAATAAAGCCACATTCTGAGGTACTAGGGGTTAAGACTTCAGTATATGAATTTTGGGGGGACACAATTCAACCCATAACAGCCCCCCAGCATGGATATTGGTGTTGCAGCTACAGCCCTGGCTAGGTTTTGGCCACTAGGGGAGTGGTGGAACCTCTTGGTGGGGTACCCACCTATCTCCCTTAGGAATCTGTGTCTGCAGAGAGCTGAGCCTTGGGTATTTCCTTCAGGGAGAAAGGAAGGGACAGGGCTGTGTGGGGTGTCACCACTTTGCCAGAGAAGGGAAAGCGGTTGTTTCCACACACGCTCTCCTGGAATGGCCCCCAGAACTGCAGAAAATACTGTCTCTGGGGCAGGTACTGAATGGGAGGGTACAGAGGCGGGGGCCTCAATGGTACGTCAGCATGTACATTTTGATTGAGGACCATGAAGAAGAATTGCAAAAACGATTTCAAAAACTTTTTATTAAAAATAGCTCCAAACCTTAAAAAACAGGACCTACCAGGTAGGCAGGGTGAGGAGCCAGTGAACTAATGGATGGAAACACCACTGGCCTGGCCTCTGCTCGCGGTGCTGCTATTTTTAGCTACCGGCCCGTGCTGGCCTCTGAGGAGGCTCCAGGCTCGGCAGCCTTGGCTAAGCAGAGATGGACCAGGTCCTTCCAGCCTTGCCCAGGGGAGCCCTCGGAGCCAGCATGGCCTGGCTTGGCCTGATGTCGATGAACGCAGGGGATAGGCCGACTGGGGGGGCCTCCTGATGGGCCGGCCCCACTCCTGCTGGAGGCTCCTGTGGCCTCTGGACAGGTGTGAGAGCTCATAGGCCTCCAGCCTTCACACAGCCTTTTCCGGGCCTGCCAGCCCCGCTGCCAGGCCAGGCGGCTCTCGGGCCTTGGCAGCCCTGCGAAACCTCCAGCTGGGCAGATGATGGATGGGGCCGCGTCAGCCCTGGCCTGAGAGTGGATTTTGTTTGTGTGTGACATTTATTTACTGTCCATATAAACACTAACACCTATGAAGCATGATTCCTGTGTGATAGCTTGACTCAAGGCAGCTCTTAAATACATAAATTATGCACACCTCACTAATGAAGGACCTGACAGCCGGGAAGTTCTATTTACCGCGGGCCGAGTTTCCATACAAAACCCGGCACCAGTGAGCCAGGATTTGAGCACGATCACCGTCCTGCCTGTTCAGACTCCGACTCATTTCTTTCTTCTTTTAAAAAAAAAATCTCTCCTCTGTCTTCTTTTTTATTCCCCCCTTTGCAGGGTTTGACATAAAACCGAAGTTGATGTGTAACTTCGCTGCCTGGAGCACATGTGGGGAGCCAGCCCATCTGGCGCAGGCTCCGCTGACGGGCGTGTGTGAGAACAATATGTGGTTTGACAAATTTCAAGGCAGGCTTATGAAAAAATAACAGTGGCGCAGCGGTTGCGGTGAATGCCTGTCCACCTGCGGGTGCGGGCAGGGGTGCCAGGCCCATGAGTCAGGGTGCCCGGTGGGGGATTAGGAGGCCCGTGTAAATCACCGTCGTCCTGCACATGTTGACACAGCAGCGTCGTTGTTCCTGAGACCTGTCTCCACCCCCAGGGTGCAGCTGTCTTCAAGGGAACACATCCTCCCTCAGGGAGCCTTGAGACGCTCCAGGCAGGGTGGACCTCCAGCCCGACATCTCTGGAGGCTCAGTCTTCTCAAGTGAGAAAGGGGTGCCTGTGGTGGACCCCTGGCTTCAGCTGAGCTCCAGCAGCAGAGCCCTTCTTATGTGCCCAGCCTTGTGAGGCTGTTGGGAGAGTCATGGGACTCTGACTTCCAGGCAGTCTTGTCTTGAAGACTCCGGCCGGTCACCTTGGGTACATTCCAGGGCTGCCATATGCTGTGTGGCCTCAGAGGTCTCTTACCCTTTCTGTGCCTCAATTTCTCCACCTGAAAAGTAGAGGTGGTGACAACACCTGTCTCTGAGAGGTGCTGTGAGCAAGCACTTCACCCATGGAGCCAGACCCAGAGTGGCTAGGATATCTGTGAGGGGCTTCCGGGTGCGTCTTTGGGGGCTAGAGCTCTGCCAAGAGGGAGGCAGGGGGAGGCTGTAGCCTCTGTATGACTGGCCTCTGTGGTGGCCGTGCGATGGCCTCTGAGGGTGTGTGTGTGTGGGTGTGTGGGCGGGGTTGCTCCGGTACCTGGCGCTGGCTGACCCTGTCTTTGTGGATGGCAGCATCCTAGGAGGGGGCATGGATGGTCCCCGCAGCACTGGGATCCCTAGCCACACCAGCATGAGCTGGTTGCTCGACTCTCCTTGCCTGGGCCACAGCTTGTGGACACATCTTCTTTGGCATGTTCCACCAGCCGTGTCTGGGCCTCCCAACCAGAGTGGGGCTCAGTCTGACTCTGTCTGGGTCTCTGGCCTTCATATACAGAAAGGACTCAGTAAATGTCACAGGACAGGTAGGAGTCAGGAGGTGCGATGTGAGCAGATGTGTAGATGCAGGAGTTATGGGCACCTCCCTTGCCTCCAGTGGGATGGAGCTGCCTTGCCGGGGTGGGGGCTCCCCTTCCTAAAGGACATTGTTCCCCCACACCCTGCTGCCAGGCCCACAAGGACTTTGCAGGGCTGGATAGTGGTTACCCCCACCCTAGGCCCTGTTCCTGAAACGGCAAACCTAGAGGGCTACAGCTCCTCCCCATTCTGCCACTTACTGCTGGGAAAGTCACTTCATTTTCTGGAGTCCCGGTCTCATCCTCTATCCAGTGGGGGTAGCAAAGCCCACATGGAGGCCTGCTGCACCCGGGGCAGATCTGAGAGGCTGTGGGCCCACAGCGTGTTGGTGTGGTCGTAGCTCTCAGGATGCTGGCCTTATCAGCAAAGTTATGGAGGGCTTCCTGGAGGAGGGCATGGCTGTGGTGGGCCAACAGTGGTATACTTACCTGCAGGGGAGTTTGAAGACCACTCCAAGGCTCAGGCTGGGGAAGGGATGTAAATTGCCAAGATCACAGGAGTGAGACAGGAAGCGATGTCACCCAGCCCTGTTCTGAGCAGCCCAGGCTGCTGGGACACTGGCTCAGGGGCCCACAGAGTGGGGCCACGTGCCGCCAGCTTTATTAAATTCATATTTCCACCTCTGTCCTGCACAAATATCTGTATTTACCATCAACTTCGGCAGTATTTATTTTCTAAAGTAGTTCTGTTTAAACAAGGAGTTTCTCTCTTAAATTCATTGACTCCAATTTCCTGTGGACCCTGGCCCTCCACGGAGCTGACATTAATCATGTGCATGACTGCAGGTTCTGTGGCCATAAGGCCTCGGGCAGGCGGCATCCATGGTGCTGGGCTTTGCCGTGGCTTTCCCTGACTCTTCAAATTAGGGTAGGGGGATCAAACGCTGGGTGCCCCACCCTGTCCAGCTCTTCGCTGTGCCCGTCACACCCCAAGGTAACCAGAGGTGGAGTGTGGCTGGGTGGGGTGGGGCAGGGTGGAGGGGCCAGCACAGCAGTTCCTGGCTCCCACCCTGGCTAAGTGATTCCTTTGGAAATCCGGGCTTGGACCTTGGGCATCAGGACCTAGACCCCATCTGGCTGTCTGCATCCAATGCTGGCCCCATCATGGACAGTCTTGGCGCCTCAGTTTGCTCATCTGTGAAATGAGACACTACACATCCCTCCTGCCTGGCTTGGACTGAGTTAATACACATGAAGTGCTGAGGATGGCCATGGGCCATGCCTTCTGTTGTTGATGACGTTTGGTGACGTTCTGTGACCAGCAGGATCCTCAGGCACTGGGCTAGCCCACAGCAGGTGCACCATGGGTGTCGTTCCTGTCCCGTACCCAGTGGTGTTCCCTGGACAAGTTTTCCTGCTGAGTAAGATGCTCTGGTCTCAGCCTTCCTAGGGGAAGGGCGTGTGCACGCACTGCAGAAGTCCTGCACTGCCTGCTGGGGTCTGAACACTGAGGTCTTCTGGAATCCTACAGTGTGAGGGACAGCCTCGGGCCATGTGGCGACCCTGCCCCACTCCAGCTGGGTGACCATGCTGGCCTGTTTGTTTCCATTGAGCACCTCTAGGCAGTGACTCAAAGTTGTGTTGTGGGCTATGACAGCCCAGGGAGCTTGGCTGCCTGCAGTAGCAGGGAGGGGATGACCTGGAAGGTTATCAGGTGAGGGGAGGCTAAGTGTTGGGTTTGGAAAAGATAGTAAGTGGGTCAGCCCCAGGAGACTGATGGTAAGGACGTCAGCAACAACTACCTGGGCTAAGGCTTTGTGAGCCCTCACGGTGTGCCAGGCACCGTGCCATTGGATCATCTCATCAGTCCTAATTAGCCTATTGTACAGATGGGGAAACCAAGGTACAGAGCCAGTGAGCAGTTTGTGAGTGGGGGAGCTGGGATTCCACAGCCTGAATTTGGACACGGGTGGCTGGCTCTGCGCCTGTCAGCTGCACAAAGTCCTCAGCTGTGGACACCTTAGGAAGACGATCTCAGAGCTCTGTTTCCTGGTGGGATTTCAGGGAAGCTAAGCCTCTGGCTGCATGCCCAATTCTCGATAGCAGGAAGGCAGGCACTGGAGAGTGATTCAAGACGACCATCTCCAAGGGATGTGGAAAGGAACCAGGGTGTTATTTTCAAAACCAGGTGCTATGGGCGCTGGCTGGCCCAATCTCCCCCATGTCCATTAAAAGGGCTAAATAATAGCTGAAAGTCAGCAGTCCTACCCAAGCTGCTTACTTTGCAGACAAGGGAAACTGAGGTCCAGAGAAGGAGTGGAAGTTGAACCAAACCTCCCACTCACCTGTGCCCGCCCCCCCCCCAAAGCTTCTCTTTAAGGTACCAAGTGCAGTGGCTATTTCTCAGTTTGCATTCCCCTTCCCCATCTCTCTGGTCATAGCTCCAAAGATTAGTGGAGACCTATATCAGTTAGATATTGCCATGTAACAAGCCACCCCAAGACCCAGTGGTTTAAAACAACAACAATAATTTAATAGCTCCAGATTCTGCAGTTTGGGTGGGATGGGGCAGCTCATCTCTGCACCATGTGGCATTGGCTAGCCCACCCAATCATTCCAAAGTGGTCCTGTTCACAGCCTGGTGCCTGGCTGGGGGGATGGGGCTGTCTGCCAATCTCTCCATACTCTCTCCTCTTCAGGGCCTGTCTCTCCACAGAGCTTCTTGTCTTGCCAGGGCCCAGGAAGGCTTCTGGTCCTAGTGATCTGGGAGGCAGGAACACTCTGAAAGGGAACGTTTTCCAGGAAGTGGACATGGGAACAACAAGGCCCCAGGAGGCCCAACCTGCAGGGATGAGGTCCCTCCCCCCCGCCTTCCATTGGTCAAAGCAAGTCATGAGACGAGTCCAGGTGTGAGGGGAGGGGAAATGACATCACTCTTCAGGGAGGAGTAGTTGTGGGGACAGAGAGGAAGAATCCTCAGCTTGCCTCTGCAGACAGTCTACGTGGCCCGCATGTCACTTCAGCAACTGTCCTGTTGGTGACACATTGGGGAAAGCCTATGAAGGAAGGCAAGGAGAAGGTCAAGTCTAGGTTTGACATGGGTCTTTGGGGCCAGCATGGGGGTGGGCTAGAGTGGGGAGAAGCAGAGGCACTTCTATGGACTGAATCCTGCCCCCCAAATCCACATGTTGAAGCCCACCCTCCAGTGTGACTGTATTAGAGATGGAGCCTGTGAGGAAGCGATTCAGGTTCAATGAGGTCATAAGGATGGTCCCTGATTCCACAGGACTGGTGTCCTTATAGGAAGAGCTCTCTCTCTGCCATGTGAGGATGCAGTGAGAAGGTGGCTGTCCACAGGCCAGGAAGAGAGTCCTCACCAGATCCTTGATCCTGGACTTCCAGCCTCCAGAACTGTGAAGAAGAAATGTCTGTAGTTTAAGCCCCTAGCCTATAGTGTTCTGTTACAGCGGCCCAGGTTGCCTGAGACAGGGACCAAGAAGGTGGGTTCTTGTCTGGGGGTTCCTTCCTCAGCCAGCATCATCCCTGACACCATCATGTGGGACATTGTTGGTTTGTGGCCCCCCCAGTAGGTGGGGATCCTGCTCTCCTCCTCTTTGGCCCCCGTGTTCCTGTCCCAGGGGTGGAGAAAGTGACCTCAGCCCATGGTGGTCAGCAGCTTCACACTGGTCACGGTGGCTGGGTGGGTGGTCATGTGTCTGGTCTGGCCACAGGGCCGGACCCTCAGAGTCCTTGCCCAGGCAGCTGGGAAGGCACCCGAGGGCAGAGGCCCAGTGGGAAAACCAGCATGCCACCCTCGGAGCAAGGGGAAGGGAAAGTGCGTCCTGAAATAATTCATTTGAGCCCTGGGTCCAGCCAGGCCTCTAGCCACTTCCTCGGGCCCTTTGTGCCTCAGCCAGTTTTCATCCTCACCAGCAGCCTCTCTGTTCTGGTTGTCCTCACCAGTGTGTCTGTTTTTCAGTGAATATTATCTAAGTTCACCCTCAGAATAATCACATTTGCAACATAGACAGTGCTGTGGTCCCCATTTATAGCTGGGGGCTGATGCGACAAAGTGCCACACACACTAGGGAGCTTAAACAACAGACAATCTTCCTCTCCCTGTTCTGGAGGCTGGAGATCAAGAAGTCACAGGCCTGAGAGGAGGACCTTCAAGATGACGGAGTAGTAAGAAGTGGAGATAACCCTCCGCCCCACAAATACATCAAAAATATATCTACATTTGGAACAACTCCTACAGAACACCTACTGAATGCTGGCAGTAGACCTCAGACTTCCCAAAGGGAAGAAGCTGCCCACATACCTGGCCATGTGGCTGACAAGGATCTTGGTGCTCTGGCCGGGTGTTAGCCCCGAGCGTTTGAGGTGGGAGAGCCGAGTTCAGGACATTGCTCCACCAGAGACCTCCTGGCCCCATGTAATATTAATTAGTGAGAGCTCACCCAGAGATCTCCCTCTCAACACTAAGACCCAGCTCCACCCAACGACCAGCAAGCTCCAGTTCTGGACACCCCATGCCAAAGAAATAGCAAGACAGGAAAACAACCCCACCCATTAGCAGAGAGTCGGCCTAAAATCATACTAAGTTCACAGACACCCCCGAACACACCGTTGGACATGGTCCTGCCCACCAGAAAGAGAAGATCCAGCCTCAACCAACAGAACACAGGCACCAGTCTCCTCCACCAGGAAGCATACACAGCCCACTGAACCAAACTTACCCACTGGGAGCAGGTACCCAAAACAATGGGAACTATGAACCTGCAGCCTGCAAAAAGAAGACCCCAAACACAGTAAGTTAAGCAAAATGAGAAGACAGAGAAACACACAGCAGATGAAGGAGCAAGGGAAAAACCCACCAGACAAAATAAATGAAGAGGAAATAGGCAGCCTACCTGAAACAGAATTCAGAGTAAGCATAGTAAAGATGATCCAAAATCTTGCAAATAGAATGGAGAAAACACAAGAAATGTTTAACAAAGACTTAGAAGAACTGAAGAGCAAACAAACAGTGATGAACAACACAATAAATGAAATTAAAAATTCTCTAGAAGGAATCAATAGCAGAATAACTGAGGCAGAAGAATGGATAAGTGACCTGGAAAATAAAATAGTAGAAATAACTACCACAGAGCAGAATAAAGAAAAAAGAATGAAAAAAGGACAGTCTCAGAGACCTCTGGAACAACATGAAATGCACCAATATTCAAATTATAGGGGTCCCAGAAGAGGAAGAGAAAAGGAAAGGGACTGAGAAAATATTTGAAGAGATTATAGTTGAAAACTTCCCTAATATAGGACAGGAAATAGTCAATCAAGTCCAGGAAGTGCAGAGAGTCCCATACAAGATAAATCCAAGGAGAAACACACCAAGACACATATTAATCAACATACCAAAAATTGCATACAAAGAAAACATATTAAAAGCAGCAAGGGAAAAACAACAAATAACATACAAGGGAATCCCCATAAGGTTAACAGCTGATCTTTCAGCAGAAACTCTGAAAACCAGAAGGGAGTGACAGGACATATTTAAAGTGATGAAAGGGAAAAACCTACAACAAAAACTACTCTACCCAGCAAGGATCTCATTTAGATTTTTTCTTTTTTTTTTGCGCTACACGGGCCTCTCACTGTTGTGGCCTCTCCTGTTGTGGAGCACAGGCTCCAGAATGCAGGCTGAGCAGTCATGGCTCACGGGCCCAGCTGCTCCACGGCACGTGGGATCTTCCCGGAATGGGGCACGAACCCATGTCCGCTGCACTGGCAGGCGGACTCTCAACCACTGCGCCACCAGGGAAGCCCCTCATTCAGATTTGACAGAGAAATTAAAACCTTTACAGACAAGCAAAAGTTAAGAGAATTCAGCACCACCAAACCAGCTATACAACAAATGCTAAAGGAACTGCTCTAGGCAGGAAACACAAGACAAGGAAAAGACATACAATAACAAACCCAACACAATTAAGAAAATGGTAACAGGAACATAGATATCGATAACCACCTTAAATGTAAATGGATTAAATGCTCCAACCAAAAGACATAGACTGGCTGAATGGATACAAAAGCAAGGCCTGTATATATGCTGTCTACAAGAGACCCACTTCAGACCTAGGGACACATACAGACTGAAAGTGAGGGGATGGAAAAAGATATTCCATGCAAATGGAAATCAAAAGAAAGCTGGAGTAGCAATTCTCATATCAGACAAAATAGACTTTAAAGACTATTACAAGAGACAAAGAAGGACACTATATAATGCTCAAGGGATCAATCCAAGAAGAATATAACAAATGTAAACACTTATACACCCAACATAGGAGCACCTCAATACATAAGGCAGTTGCTAACAGCCATAAATGGGGAAATTGACAGTAACACAATAATAGTAGGGGACTTTAACACCTCACTTTCTCCAATGGACAGATCAACCAAATGAAAATAAATAAGGAAACACAAGCTTTAAATGGCACATTAAACAAGATGGATTTAATCGATATTTATAGGACATTCCATCCCAAAACAACAGAATACACTTTCTTCTCAAGTGCTCATGGAACATTCTCCAGAATAGATCATATCTGGGGTCACAAAACAAGCCTTGGTAAATTTAAGAAAATTAAAATCATATCAAGTGTCTTTTCCAACCACAACCCTATGAGACTAGATATCAATTACAGGAAAAATACTGTAAAAAATACAAACACATGGAGGCTAAACAATGTGCTACTAAATAACCAAGAGATCACTAAAGAAATCAAAGAGGAAATAAAAAAATACCTAGAAACAAATGACAATGAATACACAACGGCCCAAAACCTATGGGATGCAGCAAAAGCAGTTCTAAGAAGGAAGTTTATAGCAATACAATCCTACCTCAAGAAACAAGAAATATCTCAAATAAACAACCTAACTTTACACCTAAAGCAATTAGAGAAAGAAGAACAAAAAATCCCCCAAAGTTAGCAGAAGGAAAGAAATCATAAAGATCAGATCAGAAATAAATGAAAAAGAAATGAAGGAAACAATAGCAAAGATCAATAAAACTAAAAGCTGGTTGTTTGAGAAGATAAACAAAATTGATAAACCATCGGCCAGACTCATCAAGAAAAAAACAGAGAAAATCAAGAAATACAAGGGATCATGAGAGACTACTACAAGCAACTATATGCCAATAAAATGGACAACCTGGAAGAAATGGACAAATTCTTAGAAAAGCACAACCTGCTGAGACTGAACTATGAAGAAAGAGAAAATATAAACAGACGAGTCACAAGCACAGAAATTGAGACTGTGATTAAAAATCTTCCAACATGGGGCTTCCCTGGTGGCACAGTGGTTGAGAGTCCACCTGCCGATGCAGGGGACACGGGTTCGTGCCCCGGTCCGGGAAGATCCCACATGCCATGGAGCGGCTAGGCCCGTGAGCCATGGCCGCTGAGCCTGGGTGTCCGGGGCCTGTGCTCCACAACGGGAGAGGCCACAACAGTGAGAGGCCCGTGTACTGAAAAAAAAAAAAAATCTTCCAACAAATAAAAGCCCAGGATCAGATGGCTTCTCAGGGAAATTTTATCCAACATTTAGAGAAGAGCTAACACCTATCCTTCTCAAACTCTTCCAAAATATAGCATAGGGAGGAAAACTTCCAAACTCATTCTACGAGGCCACCATCACCCTGATACCAAAACCAGACAAAGATGTCACAAAGAAAGAAAACTGCAGGCCAATATCACTGATGAACATAGATGCAAAAATCCTCAACAAAATACTAGCAAACAGAATCCAGCCGGACATTAAAAGGATCAGATACCATGATCAAGTGGGGTTTACCCCAGGAATGCAAGGATTCTTCATCCATGCAAATCAATCAATGTGATACACCATATTAACAAATTGAAGGATAAAAACCATATGATCATCTCAATAGGTGCAGAAAAAGCTTTTTGAAAAGTTTCAACACCCATTTATGATAAAAACCATCCAGAAAGTAGGCATAGAGGGAACCTACTGCAAAATAATAGAGGCCATATATGACAAACACAGAGCCAACATTGTTCTCAATGGTAGAAAACTGAAGCCATTTCCTCTAAGATCAGGAACAAGGTTGCCCACTCTCACCACTATTATTCAACATAGTTTTGGAAGTTTTAACCACAACAATCAGAGAAGAAAAAGAAATAAAAGGGCTCCAAATCAGAAAAGAAGAAGTAAAACTGTCCCTGTTTGCAGATGACATGATACTATACATAGAGAATCCTAAAGATGCTACCAGAAAACTACTAGAGCTAATCAATGAATTTGGTAAAGTAGCAGGATACAAAATTAATGCACAGAAATCTCTTGCATTCCTATGCACTAATGATGAAAAATCTGAAAGAGAAATTAAGGAAACACTCCCACTTACTACTTCAACTAAAAGAATAAAATGCCTAGGAATAAACCTACCTAAGGAGACGAAAAGACCTGTATGCAGAAAACTATAAGGCACTGATGAAAGAAATCAAAGGTGACACAAACAGACGGGGAGATATATCATGTTCTTGGATTGGAAGGATCAACATTGTGAAAATGACTATACTATCCAAAGCAATCTACAGGTTCAATGCAATCCCTATCAAACTACCACTGGCATTTTTCACAGAACTAAAACGGAAAATTTCACAATTTGTACAGAAACACAAAAGACCCCGAATAGCCAAAGCAATCTAGAGAAAGAAAAACAGAGCTGGAGGAATCAGGCTTCCTGAATTCAGACTATACTACAAAGCTACAGTAATCAAAACAGAATGGTACTGGGACAAAAACAGGAATATATATTAGTGGAACAGGATAGAAAGCCCAGACATAAACCCACTTACATATGGTCACCTTATTTTTGATAAAGGAGGCAAGAATATACAATGGAGAAAAGACAGCCTCTTCAATAAGTGGTGCTGGGAAAACTGGACAGCTACATGTAAAAGAATGAAATTAGAACACTCCCTAATACCATACACAAAAATAAACTCCAAGTGGATTAAGGACCTAAATGTAAGGCCAGACACTATCAAACTCTTAGAGGAAAACATACACAGAACACTCTATGACATAAATCACAGCAACATCCTTTTTGACCCACCACCTAGATAAATGGAAATAAAAACAAAAATAAACAAATGGGACCTAATGAAACTTCAAAGCTTTTGCACAGCAAAGGAAACCATAAACAAGACCAAAAGACAACCCTCAGAATGGGAGAAAATATTTGCAAATGAAGCAACTGACAAAGGATTAATGTCCAAAATTTACAAGCAGCTCTTGCAGCTCAATAACAAAAAAACAAACAACCCAATCCAAAAATGAGCAGAAGACCTAAATAGACATTTCTCCAAAGAAGATATACAGACTGCCAACAAACACATGAAAGAATGCTCAACATCACTAGTCATCAGAGAAATGCAAATCAAAACTACAATGAGATATCATCTCACACCGGTCAGAATGGCCATCGTCAAAAAATCTACAAACAATAAATGCTGGAGAGGGTGTGGAGAAAAGGGAACCCTCTTGCACCATTGGTGAGAATGTAAATTGATACAGCCACTGTGGAGAACAGTATGGAGGTTCCTTAGAAAACTAAAAATAGAACTACCATATGATCCAGCAATCCTACTACTGGGCATATACCCTGAGAAAACCATAATTCAAAAAGAGTCATGTACCACAATGTTTATTGCAGCACTATTTACAATAGCCAGGACAAGGAAGCAACTTAAGTGTCCATCAACAGATGAATGGATAAAGAAGATGTGGCCCATATATACAATGGAATATTACTCAGTCATAAAAAGAAATGAAATTGAGTTATTTGTAGTGAGGTGGATGGACCTAGAGTCTGTCATACAGAGTGAAGTAAGTCAGAAAGAGAAAAACAAATACGGTATGCTAACACGTATATATGGAATCCAAAAAAAAAAAAGGTTCTGAAGAACCTAGGGGCAGAACAGGAATAAAGACGCAGACGTAGAGAATGGACTTGAGGACACGGGCAGGGGGAAGGGTAAGCTGGGACGAAGTGAGAGAGTGGCATTGACATATATACACTACCAAATATAAAATAGGTAGCTAGTGGGAAGCAGCCGCATAGCAGAGGGAGATCAGCTCGGTGCTTTTTTACCACCTATAGGGGTGGGGTAGGGAGGGTGGGAGGGAGACGGAAGAGGGAGGGGATATGGAGATATATGTATACGTATAGCTGATTCACTTCGTTATACAGCAGCAACTAACACAACAATGTAAATCAATTATACTCCAATAAAGATGTTAAAAAAAAAAAAGAAAAAGATGTTACAGGACTGAGCTCCCTCTGATGGCTCCAGGGGAGGGTTCTTCCTACCTCTTCCAGCTGCTGGGGCTGCAGGTCTCCCTGGGCTTGTGGCTGCATGACTCCAATTTCTGCCTCTATAGTCTCATGACCTCTTCCTTCACATACCTTTGTGTCCTCATCTCTTCTCCTTATAAGGACACCAATTATTGGATTTGAGGCCCACCTTACTCCAGTATGACCTCATCTTGACTAATCACATATGCGAAGACCCTACTTCCTAATAAGATCATGTTCCTAGGCTCCAGGTGGACATGACTTCTGGAGGACACTATTTTACCCACTATGGAGACTGAGCCCAGAAATGGCCCTCTCCAGCCACACAGACTGGGCAGCAGATCTGAGATTCACACTGGGGCTGTGGATGTCCCACCTGCTCTGCCCTCACAGGAAACTTCCCTCTTCCCTTCTTGGGGTTACTGAAAACCAAACGGCTGGTGGCTCTTGGTGGATCTGGCCCCCAGTTACCTTTTTCACTCTGAGCTGTCAATACTGTGGAGTAGAATAATATAGGGGCAGCCGAGGGGCACTGAGAGAGTAGGAGAGTGGCTGCCCTGGCTCCACATCTGGTGAGGACACTGCTTCTCCTTCCATACTTGTCCCAGGGCCACGATAGACATGGCCTTTGGGGTGGGGGGTGTGTAGGCAAGGAGTGGGCAGAGTGGACATCGCCAGTGGGCATCTCCCTGGAACTTGGCAGCAGAGTGGGTTGGGCCGTGGGGACACCTGACTCTCAAGCCAGCATTGAAGCCCACAGCAGTGAGAACACTTGCAATCTAATGTCTTGGCAAATTTCAAGTGTTTCAATACAACACTGCAGTATTGTTAACTGTAGTCACTATGCCATGCATTAGATCCTCAGAACTTATTTGTCTTATAACTGAACCTTTGTACCACTCAGCCTTTTCTCTTCTCTTAGAATATTTGGTTGAGGACAGCATTCAAGTACATAAGTAAAACGTCTAGACATTCTCTCTCTAAAAAAATGAAAACCTTACAGGTTAGATTTATGGCCCCACGAATGGCCATGCTCCTCTGATCCCCTGTCGCACGTCCACAGGTGTCCACCTTTGCCTGTTTGGAGCACGTTCTTTTGGCCATTTAAACATGCCTTTATTTATATTCATGTGTATATGTAGAAAACACTTAGTACTGCTTTATGGTGCTTAATCTTTTTGTTGATATTTTCAAATCGACAGAATAGTATGAAGAGCCTGTGTACCCATTGCACAGCTCCACCAATCTCTCATGGCCACTCTTGGCTCCTCCATATCCCCTTCCCCAACAAACTATTCTAAGCAAATCCCAGGCACCACCCTCTCATTTGCAATCATCTCAGTATGTTGCTGTCTCCCCGAGGTAGGTGTCCTTTTCCCTTTAACAACACCATTCCATCAGCACACTTAACAAAATTAGCAGTCATTCCTTAATATCATCTAATGCCCCATCAGTCTTCAAATTTCCCCGATTGTTCAAAAAATGTCTTCCTGCAATTAGTTTGTTTGACTCGGGATTTGCTGGGCTGTCAAAGGCCTCCACGGGATCATGTTTCTACACTTCACTGTGCAGGTTGCTTCCTCTACTCCCCATTGCGTCTCAGAGATCCATCCTGTCCAAACCTGCAGAAAACCTCAGAGGGCTTCCTAATTTATTTAGTCACACCTCTATTGATGAAGACACATTTAGGCTGGTCTGGGGTTTTGCTACAAAAACAAGGCTGCAATTAACATTCTTGTCTTGTTCTTTCTGTGCCCTCTGAGTGTTTTTCTAGGGACAATGGCTGGCTCTTGGGCAAACCATTTCCCCTCTCTGAGCCTTGGTTTCCCTTCAGTGAAGAGTGGAAATGCCTACATTCTCTCAGCATAGATATTCAGGGTGACTCCCTGAAATAACCCACCATGAGCCCTCATTTTTCTCTGTGAAGGGAGAGGAGGTGTTTTGCCCCAACTTGGAGGCACTGTTACAGCACGTCCCAGACACAGGGGCTCAGTGGCCAGGATCTGAGTGTCTGATGAGACTCCTTTCCATTGCTGGGCTGTTTGCTATCCCAGCCTCTCCTGGCTGACCCCCTCAGGGTCTGTGCTGGTTTTCCATGGCTACCATAGGAAAGCATCACAACTGGGGAGCTGAAGCACCACAACTGAAGTGTATCTTCTCCAAGTTCTGGAGGCCAGAGGTCTGAAATAAGGCTATCAGCAGGGCTACATTCCCTCTGGAGGCTCTAGTTGAGGATCATTCTTGCCTCTTCCAGTTTCTGGTGGCCCCAGTCATCTCTTGGATTGTGGCCTCATCACTCCGACCTCTGCCTCTGTTGTCATGTGGCCTGTCCCTGTGTGTGTGTGTCTGTGTCCTCACCTCTTATAGGGACACCAGTCATCGGATTTAGGGCCCACCAGGATAATCCAGGATGATATCATCTCAAGATCCTTAACTCATTAACCTGCCAAGACCCTATTTTCAAGTAAGGTCATGCTCAGAAATACCGGGCAGATGTGACATTTGGAGGGACACCATTCAACCTCTACATGGTGTATACCCTGGAGTCGCAGTGAACTTTGGCCTCATCCACTAGGGAATCTGGGAGCTGCTTGGGAAGTGTGGGCAGCCTCAGGGAAGGACACATGCTCCTCCCAGGCAGGAGCCCTTCAAGCCCTGCCTGCACTGTATTCGTTTTCTAAGCTGCACAAGGAGCTGCCATACACTTAACGATCACAACAACAGACTGATGATCTCATGGTCCCCGTGGTTGGGAGCCCAGGAGTGGCCTAGCCGGCGCCTCTGTTCAGGGTCTCCAGGCTGACATCTTCCTGTTGTGCAGGGCTGCAGTCTCATCTGGGGCTCGGGTTCTTTCCAAGCTCCCTGTGGTTGGCAGAATTCAGGTCCATGCAGCTGTGGGATGAAGCTGTCTTCTGGGAACTGCTCTCACTCCCGGAGGCCACCCAGTAGCCATGTGGCCCCCAGCAACTGTTCACACCATGGCCATCTGCACCTTCCCAGGCCACCAGAAGGGCATCTTTCTGATGCTTCACCTTCTTTTAAAGCCCTCCCCACAATTAGGTCAGGCCCACCCCAAGTCAGTCTGATCAGTAACCCATTCATGTGTCCTGTCACAGTCACAGGATGGGACTCTGGGGCAGGCCCTGGGCCATCTCAGGATCCTGCTCAACATACTGCCCGAGAGGAGGGGGAGGTGGAGCTTCAGCAGTGAGGGCTGAGTGGGAGTGGGAGGATAGTCAGGGGTGCAGGAGCTGGGAGGGGGTGGCCAAAGAGGTGATATTGCCTGTTCCAAAGAAGTCACAGAAGGGGGCCAACAAGGGTGTCTCCTCAAATGCCCACAGATGTGCCCTGAGAGTCCACTTCACCCACTGGCCAGGTTCGGGAGAGTGATGCCATCTGCAAAAGAAATCACTGCCCTCCTCTTCTGTCCCTCCCCACAGTTATGCTCTGACTGGGCAGCTGGTGAGCAGGAGGGAAATTCACTTGGGCCCCTGCAGGGAGATGGAGCCTTACAGATCAAGTTCAGAGCTTTCATTGTCCTGCGGGATGGAACACTCTAATCTCTGAACTATCTCCATCCTTAAAAGACAGACCAGGAATTATGGGACACACCCAGCTGTGGTGAGAAAATTCCACATGTTTACCAAACCGACTTTGTTTCCCCATCACATGAGGGGAGTGCCTTTCCCTGCCCGCTTCGCAATCCCAGGGCTGGGTGACGGGTTCTAGCTGCTACAAGTTGGGCAGGGGAGATGTGTGCCTTTCCTGGCTTGGCTACCAAGCCTCCTGCACCCTTTATCTGTTATCATCTCTTGGCCCTTGCATAGGACCCAGTCAAGGATGCTGAGGCCCTTGAGATGGTGGAGTCACCATGTGGAAGGAGGCTGGTTCCCCAGTCATCACATGAATAAGGGAAGGAAATGTCATCAGAGTCATGAAGAGGGTCCCAGAAGCCACTGGAGACAAGGCCTTGCAGGTCAAAGGGCTGGTAGGAGGGACATCACCAGGCCAGTGTATACAGCCCCCAGGACAGCCCCCGCCTCCTCTACCTCCCTGTGCTGGGGCTCAGTTGTGCCCCTGCAAGAGGTGCAGAATTGCAGGAGTAAGTTGACTGAGAGTGACCACAGGAGGTTAAGAGACATGTCTGGGATTTCCTGGGCTGGTAGGAGATCAGTGGGGGACAGCAAAGTTGTTTCAGGGATGGGGAAAGTGAGGCTCAGAGAGGCCTGTGGCAGCCCCAACTCTGAGCTCACAGGATGGCAGGCTCCCCACACTGCTGAGTCTTGCTGTGGAGGCCTGGTAATCCAATGAAGCCAGGGCTGCTCTCCCGGAGAACATGTCCATGCCCAGTTCTGCAGCCATTTCAAGGAATCGGTGGAGCCTTGGACACAGATGCCCCAGCTGTTTTGTAACTGTGAGCCCAGTAGTGCACTTCCCTTAAACAAGGCCCTGGAAACTTCCAGGACTTTCAAAATTCTTGACCTCATGGAACACATGTCATCTGCAGGGCAGGATTATACCCAAGGCCTGTAGGGGAGGGGAGTCCTGAGTTTCCACATTGTCTCCCGCAGCCCCCTGCCCACCTGGGCAGGGGAGAGAGACACTCTCCAGGATGGCCCCTCACCTGCCCCCACCTGCCACATTCTTTTCCCATGACATCACCCGGCGCAGGCAGGTGGCAACCCAAAGCCCTGATGGCAGGCGGACAAAGGGCAGGGATTAGGACTGAATGACAGGCCCGACAGCGCCTTGGGTGAATCCTTACTGGGGCTGCCTCTGCCCTGAGTGAGTGGGAAGGACCTGGCCCCAAGGTGCAGTAATAGCTGGGTGTCTGTCATCACTCCCTCCCAGGGTGGCTCCAGGCCTCTTGGAACCCTCACATCACCCTCTGCCTGGCTACCTCCAACCATCCTGCTACCTGTGCCAAAGTTGCCCAGCTGGGGACCCGCAAGGCCAGGATCTGGAGCCAGGGCTGTAACCCCAAGTGCACACTTCCCTGGCACCCACCTGCTGCCCCTGATTTTTTCTGGAGGTCCCCTGAGCAGGCAGTGCCTGTCTCCATTTTGCAGATGAGCAAACTGAGGCAGCCTGCCACTAGGTGCTCATGATGCCTGTTGAATGGAGGCTGGAGATGGGGGCATCACTGTGAGGTCCTGGCTGGGGAGGGCTTTGGGCTGTCCCATCGGGTGGTGCCCCTGAGTGTCCATCCAGCTCTGGGGGATATGTCCTTCCGAGGAGATGGGGACAAAGACCGGAAGCCCAGACGGCACTTTCAGCATCTGAGTCTTGCCTGTAACAGGGAGAGAAGATTCCTGGCTCCAGTGCGCTGGAAGGGAGGTCAGCCCCTGAGACAAGCTGCTGCATTTGGGACCTCAAACTTGTGACAGCAGCGATGCTTCTGCCCATCCAAAGCTCCTTGGATCTGTGTCCCTTTGTAAAGGGGGTGACCGTTCCTATCTCGCTGGGCTGGGGTAGAGACAACCAGTGGCTGTGGACACAGGGCACTGAGGCAAAGGTGGCTCCTCTTGTTCCTTTCCTTCTCTCCACTGGTCCTTCTTGCCGCATCCCCCTTGTCTCCTCGTTTTCCTTCTCTTCCCTATCACTGCATTTCCCCACGGCCATTCTCCTGAAATGACTTCAGTCTTGGACTCATAATCTTCCAAAGATGAGCAGCCTCCCAGGGCTGTTTGGTGGCTGAGCACCACTGCCGATGGTAAGCATTTCTCGTGGGTCTCCAGGGACCCCAAGCTGGGCTCACTCATGAGGGAGTGGCCGAGCTGGAGCCCAGGAGCAGGCATGGTGGGCACAGGTACATCGTCCCAGGAGCCACACTACAGCCCGGGCCCCGCACGGTCATCAGGACCCTGGCTCCTTCCCCACTGAGGCTCTGCCCACCTCTGGTCCCTCTATCTCTCTTCTCAGCCGCTGATGAGACAGATGGGGTAAGTGGTGGAGCCATGGAAGGTCTGGGATAGTGTCCTTCAGGCACACCACCAGCCTCTCTCCCACTGGGAGAGGAATGATTCTTTACGCAGCACAGAAAGTGAATACAGAGGTCATCCTAAACAAGCCTGCTCCTGGCCAAACTGCCGGGTGAACACAGATGCCTCAGCAGGTCCAGCCAAGATCAGTTGAGACTGGGAGAACTGGCTGACCAGTAGACTCATGAGCAAAAGTAAACACTTGCTGATTTAGACCATCAAGTTCTGGGTACTTTGTTATGCAGCGAGAGCTGACTTACATGGTTGTCAACACCTACAAGCCAAGAGGGAAGGCCTGAGAAATGCAGCGTAGGTTGCTCTGGGGGCTTCAAATGTTGTGAGGTAGGGGGTCAGGAAGCTTCAGAGGGCATGCCTGAGCTGAGCAAGGAGGGAAGGAAGGAAGGGCATTTCTGGCAGAGGAATGAGCACAGGGAGGAGAGGAGGAGAGCATGAGCCTTCAGGATCAGGAGTGGAGGGTGAGGCTACTGGGTGGACAGGGGCAGGACCCTGGGTGCCTTGGGTCACTTGTCTCGAGAGCAGCAGTTTGAGCAGCACAGGGACAAGGCTGTGGGGTCTGGTGGATGGCATGGAAGCTGGAGTTGGAGGGGATACAGTGGAGCAGAAGGACCAGCCAAAGGAATTAGGGTGCTCATCCCGAGAGCCTCCTCTCCAGGGGCCCTGGGAAACATCAGTGGTAAACTGAGGCAGAGTGCTGAGGGCAGATGGGAGTGGAAGAGGGAGGAGGGCTTGGGCAGCAAGGGACACGCCCAAGGTCCCCAGTCTGGGCCAATGGGACCCCTACCCAATCTGGGCTGAGATTTCTGGGAGGGAGGGGACTCCCTCGGGGGTCCTGGCTGAGAGGTCCCTGCATCCGGATTGAACATGCCAAGCCAGGGACCTCCCAGGAGAGCTGTAAATTAGAATCACAGCTCATCACTCCCTGGGCTGTTGAGAAACTCACAGTCCCCAGTAGGCTCACATGCAAATGCCCCTATGACCATTTCACAGTCAGGGAGATTGAGGTTCAGAGAGGTGGGGTAACCTGCCTAATATCAAACAGATGGCCCAGAAGGGAAGGGCTCTGATTGGAGGATGCCTGTCCCTGAGGTCTGGGGGTTGAGACTGTTGTGACTCTGCCCCAAGGTGGCTTCGTGTGAGGAGGGGAAGCTGGAGCCAACAACCCACTCCTCCTCTTCCCATCCTGGCTCCACCCTGAGTGGCAGGAGCTGGGGAAGTGATGTTACGACTTGGAAAGCATTAGACCACACGAGAAACCAATTTTTGCCTCCACTTATGTGAAATAAAATAAAATAACCCCAAAGCATTTGAAGTTCTGCCTGCCTTGGCCGCCTTCCCTGGGGGCTGGCTTGGAACCACTTCAGACTTGGGTCCTCAGAACGCCCTTTCCCTGTGTGCCCCAGACCCCAGCCTGGCTCTGGCGGGCCCCTCAGTCCTGCCAGGCTACTGACAAACCCAGCCCCAGACACAGAAACAGGGCAGGCCTGAGAACACAGACTCTTACTCAGGATATTAGAATAACCAACCCTTACAGCCTCAGGAAGTTCATAGTCCTTTAGAATTTAAGGTCCCTCCCGTCTAAGAGGGGCTCTCCCCTGCAGTACCCCAGTGAGCATGTTCTGTTCTATCTGGAGACTAGGGTGTCAGGGCCCCAAGTCAGGTGGGGAGTGAGGTGTCCTGACTAGGTCCTGCTTCTGCTCTCTCGTCTTCTGTGAGCTCTGGGCCCTGGTCCTGTGCCCAAGGAGACCCTCCTCTCCCATCAGCCTCATTGGCTTTCTTTGGGTGCTGTGTAGACCCCATCAACCCCCTTCTGGCCTGGGGAAGGTCAGGAGCCGAGGGCTTGTCTTGCTTTGGCAGTGCAGGCAGCTCCCATGCATGCAACCATGACCACAGTGCTTTTTGAGATGCAATTTTCAGCTCTCATCTGTGTGTCTTTGCTTTCCAGCCCCCAGACTTCTCCCTCCTACCTCTCCTTCCTCTTCCTCCCATCTGCCTTCCCCCGTGTTATGGGCTGAATTGTGTCCCCAAGAATGCATATGTTAAAATCTTAACATACCCCAGTATCCCAGAATGTGACTGTATTTGGAGGTGATTAAGGTAAAATGAGGCTGTTAGGGTGGGCTCTAATCCAATATGACTGGTGTCTTTATAAGAATAGGAGATCAGAAACACCCAAAGGGAAGACCATGTGGGGACACAAGGAGAAGGTGGCCGTCTTCAAGCCAAGGAGAGAGGCCTCAAGGGAAACCAACCCTGCCTACAGGCCTGCTGTTTAGGCTGCCAGTCTGTGGTGCTTTGTAACGCAGCCCCAGGAAACAAATTCTCTACCTGCCTTCTGCAGGGATAAAGCTGCTCTGGATCTGATCCACCCTTATTCTGATTTTGCCTGAGGCCATCTGTTGGATTACAAGAGTTTAGGCATTGTTCCTCAAAGGCATCTCAAACTTACCTTCTAGGTTTGGGTTCACAAGCAGCTGGTTTTCTAAGTCATCCAGGCTCGACTTTCTGGGCACTCTCTACTCCTTTTCTGTTCTGATAGAAATCTGGCCAGTTCTGTCCTGAGCTCCTTTCTTTTCTGTAACCACTGCACAAGCACAGCAAGTTGCAACCCCACACACCGCTAACATCTGCTCTTCCTACCTCTTATCCCAAAGCCACTCATTCAAAGTTCTACTTGCAGCTGTAATCATGTGGGTCACCATCCTTCCAGCATCTGATATGGATTTCACCCCGCCTCCTGCCCAACCCCGGCACTAACACCACCACACCAGTGTCACGTATTCTGTTGTTTTCTTTCAGTCACCTACCCATTTCTGGTACCAATACTTGGCATGAGTCAGGATAAGCTAGGTTCTTCTGTAAAAACAAATGACCCGATTTTCAGGCTTAGCACCCCAAAGGCTTGCTTCTCATGCCTGCCCCATCTCGCACACAGTTCAGCTGGGGCCCTGCATCCCACAAGTCCCTCAGGGCTCCAGGCTGATGACAGCTTCACCGTCTTGCAGCAACACCTGTGGCCCCTTGGGCACCACATACTGAAGAAGAAAGAGCTGGGAAGTAGAAGACTGACTTCTCTGCTCCAGCCTGGAAGTGACATTTGCCACTCTGCCCACAGGCCACAGGCCAAAACTAGTCCCACAGAATTGCCTAGTTGCATAAAGGCTGGGAATGTGGAGCGTTTGATGAACTCAAGCCATTTTGTGTGGAAAATCAGAGAGATACAGAGGCAGGAGGCCTTTGGGACACAGATGTAGCCTGCCTCCGCTCTGCACCTGCCCCCTGTGTAACACCATCCCTTTGCAGCTCACTTCAGCCTCCTGGGTATTGTTCCTGGTGGTTGGGAGTCTCAGCTCTGGATCTAGTCCAGAATAAAAGGGAAAACCTAAGGCCCCCACAGGGTCTGCTTTCTGAAGCCCTGGGTTGCCCACCTACTACCGAGTTCACAAGGGTCCTGCCTTAGAACAGGAGGCAAGAGCCTCTGTAGGGGAGGAGAGGTGGGTCTGCAGGGCCCTTTGTCCTCTTCACACCACCCGCCCCCTGCCAACAGAGTTTTGACCAGCTCTGCATTTCTTGAGGGATTGCCATGGGGCTGGGGCTGGAGTTGAGGGTCCACATGTCCCCCTTGCCCCTTGTGACCTCGCTCTGCAGAAGGAAAGTCTTCCTGGTATGTGCTCCGATGGCCTAGTTAGGTGCCCTGTGCATGTTCTCACCACGCCCAGCCTTCGAGGCTGGCTATGAGGACTTCTGTGATAGATGAGGACTGGGGAGACACCAAGGGGTTGGCCCAGATCACAGTCAGCTCCATAGGCCAGTTCCAGCCTAGAGCCCCCCTGCTAAGAGGAGCCATGCCCCCTCTCCAAACTTGGCCCACTTCCTGGCTCCTCCCTCCAGGATCTGTTTCAGACCCTGTGCTTGTTCTGTTCTCTCAGAGCCCTCAAACCATGGAAGACAGAGCCACTGGCAGTCACAGCACCATGAGGGCAGAATCTGGGGCTTCTGGGTGGGTCCCTGGAAGAATTCCTGGAGGAGATGATGGTGGGTCCAACCAGAAGATGAGCAGAAGGGACCCTGCATAGGGATGGGGCAGGTGGGAGAAAATTCCTCGTGGAGGAAGGAGAATGGGAAAAGGGGCTTCCTGGGAGAGGGACCCTTGCATCTTGGTAGATGGCTCCTCCCACCCATGGCTGTGACATCCCCTCCCACCAAGTCCCCTAGGACACTGAGCTGTCCCCACCCTAGGTGGCCCTCTCAGCCCCAGATTCACCTGCCGTTCCTTTGCCTCCTGCCCCCTTTTGGTCTCTTGCGCCCCCACTCAAGGAACTGCAGCCTCCTGTTCCACCCCTCTAGGCACCTGCCAGGGCTGGGACTTCAGCCCAGCACCCCCCATTGCCCTCCATCCCAGCCCCCACCTGCATAGGAGAGAAGCACCCACCCCTCACCTCCACAGGTCTCCCCCAGGCTGTGGAAACAGCTTATTACACTTGGTACCGATAATGGCTCCTCAATTGAATTAAGAGAGTTCATGGGAAACCTAGGCATGAAATCCGTTTCCGTAAAAGTCCAAATTTGGGACAGTGGTAAGAATAGGGGGTGGGGAGGGGACCGTGGATCCACCAAAGAAAACACCCCTGTGCATTTGTTTCCAATTCCCCTTCCATCACGCTTACTCCCTCCCTGCTCTCCCAAGGACCTTGGGCGTGGGGCCAGATGCTGCATTTGTAATTCTCTTTCATTAATGGGTAATTTCCCCTCGAGTGGAGGCAAGGAGGAGGAGAGAGCCCTGCTGGGGAGGCAAGGCAGCATGTGACGCTCCAGCCTGGAGCCTCTCAGATCGGGTGGGCGTAGCCAGGTCACCTCTTGGCTTCCTGCCACCAGGATCCCCATGGACAGATGAGAAAGCCGAGGTCTGAGTGGGCTCTGGTTTGTCGACTCATACTCAACGGGTAGCCAGGGCCAGGCATCCTCTGAGTTCTGTGCTGTCAACAATATCACAGAACAAGAGGGCATGAGAGAGAGGGATCAAGAGCCCAGAAAATGTGCAAAATGGTCAGTTTCCCAAACTACCGGCCCCGGAGACCGATAACCATTCTGTTGGTGTGAGTGGGAGAATAGAGTGGAAGCCCTGGGAAGGAATCCTGGCCCACCTCAAGAGGCTTTGGGAAGTTAGCTTGCCCATGCCAAGCCTCCGTTTCTCTACCTGAACATGGAGGTGTTTCGCAGAGGGGATCTGTGCCTTGCTTGAGTGGATCAGACCACCATCAGGCTCCTGTCACTCTGGGATGCCAAGATTTTAGGTCCTGGGACATTTCCCTGCCCACTCTCTCACCAGCCCTGAATCCCACTCACAGCTTTGTGACCATCATCTCTAAATATGCCCAGGAAATGGACAGCTCTGCATGCAGTCCCTTGGTGGGTGTTGTGCGATGTAAACAAGACCGGTGTCTGGGACTGAAGAGACAGCTCCTGAGATGGAAGCAGGTGGAGGGAAGCCCCATGGGAAAGGCAGGAAGGAGCACAGGTTTTGGAACTCATAGCCTCTCTATCTGCAGTGACTATTTGGGGTGGAGGTGTTGGGGGGGAGGACTAGGCTGAGCCCAGATTCCTCCATTCCCTCCCCAGTGCGAGGGCCTGGTCTCTCACCCTGAGTAGGCCTATTTGAGAAAACAAGTGGGGACTGTGGACCCTCTGCCCACATACAAGTGCCCCACCTGCCCATCACCAGTCTGGCCTGCTGTTTCTTCAGCTCCTGAGCCCCAGGCAGAACCCTGGTCGGAGGCACATGGGACATATCCAGGAAGCTATTAAACCCGGGCTCTGGCCCAACATAGCTCAACTCAGTTCCCAGCGTGGCCCGGGTGTGGTTCCAGACAGAGGAACCGGGTTCAGAGCCCCAAGCTCTCCCTTGGCCGAGCTGCCCTTGCAGTGGCTGGAAGAACCAGGGCTCGCTGGGGGACACTTCGGGACCTGCAGGGGTTTCCCTGAAGTGAGCCAGGGTGTTTGGGAGCAAGCTCCTCCGAGGCCAGCCTTGATAGACAGAGTGTGACTAAAGGGCAAAATGTGAGGCTAATGGAAAGCAAACGCCAAGGGATGCATAGCCCACACGGTGTTTTCTCAGCATCTTGCTGCATGGCCCGTGCCGTTCGGTCAAGGGCTGCAGCTGTGTCAATCACTCAGCGCTGTGTGTCTAACCTCGCCAAGTGTGTTTCTCTTTATTAGCAGAACACAGATAGGGAAGGAGATCTCCCCACAGAGGCTGGGCTGCAAGAATGCACCCTCCCAGCAGAGTGGAGGGCAGCAGGAGGGGCCTACAGCCCTAAGGACCCTGCCACAGTATAGAGCTGCTCTAGAAACCCCACTGCGCTGAGCAGTCACCTGACCAGGCTCTGGAAGGGTACTCTACAGGTGCTCTCTCTGAAACCTGCAGACCCCCAAGGGGGCCTGTTATTCTGACCATTTTACAAACACAATGCTGAGCTCAGCTGGCAAGGTGGGCCACCCAGAAACACACAGCCGAGAAGGGGTGGTGAGTGCTGAGGTTACCACTGATTTCTGCCTTTTAACCAAAATCGGCATTCTGTTCCCATTGCCAGTGGGTTGACCCTGGCCTGGGTCAGCTTCCTCCTTGGTGATTCTAGTTGCATCCCAAAGGCCTCTGTGCCCTCAGATACTTCTTTCCTTGTGCTGGAATAGGACCAGCAAGCTTCTGTTAAGTGCCACTCACAGTCACAGTGCCATGAAAGTGGGGGACTTCCTGGAGGAGGTGAAGGTGGTTACTTACAACCAGAGGATGAGCAGCAGGGACCCTACATAGGGATGGGGTGGGGGGGAGAGAATTCCTCAAGGAGTAAGGCTTTAGATAGCTGACTTTCTTGGTCTCTCCACCTGCACATGGAGGTGTTTCGCAGAGGGGATCTGAGACTTCCTTGAGTGAATAGTCTCTGTCACAACTACTTGATGCTACTTTTGCAGCTTGAAAGCAGCCATATGCAACTGTAAATAAAGGGGTATGGCTGTGCCCCTGTAAAACTGTTTCTAAAAATGTGCAGTGGGTCAGACTCACAGACTCTAGTGCTAGGTTGATTGCAAAACGTTCTTTAGGCCTTCCTGTATATACACCCTCTACTGTGTGCCATTCAGCTCCTCCCATCAAGAGGTGGAGTCAGCACCCCATCTGGTGAATCTGACCTGGTCTCTCCACTTGCTTGGTCAACAGAACAAGGTGGAGCCAGGAGAGTGTTGGATCCAAGCCTAAGCCTTAGAGCCTGGCACACTTCCCCCTGTCAGAGGTAAAGTGTCATTCTCCTCACATCATATCAAGGGTACACACCACCTACATGATTTAATGTTGGCCTTGATCACCTGGCTGAGGTATCATTTGTCAAGTGTCTCTGCTGTAAAGTTACTCTTTTCCCCCTTTTCCGTACCATGCTCTTCTGAAGGAAGCCACTTAGTATATCTCACACCTAGGGAATGGAGAGTTCTGCTTCTATCCTTGAGGGTGAAGTATCTACATAAGTTATTTGGAATTCTGCATGGGAGATTTGAATCTCCTCCCCCATTTATTAATTTGTTCAGTCATTTGTTTATATTAATATGATCCCATGGATATTTATTTTATACTTTGGGTTATAAACCAGTACTACTTTATTTTGTTGCTCAAATTATTCCATCTTTGGTCACTGGGAGTTCTTTCAGTTGGCTCCTGTGCACCTTTGAAACACCTCCATCAGTGTGTTTCTACGTGTGTGTTTTGAGCACTTCCTTATTTTCTGCAACTGCAAGATGCTCCAGGTACATCTTGTATATTTCCTCCCCAGACTTAGAATCACCGATTACTCCAAGGAGCCCTGATTTCTTTTATTGGAGAATGGCAGTAGAAACCAAGATCTTGGTGCTGGGTGTGCTCATTGCTACTGGGGTATCATTTCTTTTAGGCCCTCTCAGTTAATAGAGCAAAAAAAAGATGTGTTTATAGTAACTTGTATATACACACATATCTATAAATATTTCTATATGGAACCATCTATAGCTATATTAGCTAAACATGAGTTCATACTGGTGGCTCCCAATCAAATCCATCACCACATGGATTGTTATAGCTGCCTCTTCTTGCTTATCTATAAACTCCCACCCATAAGTGAGACAGTTGGCACCACCATCCACAAGCCATTTACTTAATTAATACATACTTAATTTTCTGTTTTTAAAATTATGGCCCTCCTAGTAAGTGTGAAGTGGTATTTCCACATTGTAGTTTTGATTTATTTGCATTTCCCTAATGTCTAATAAAGTTGAACATCTTTTCATGTACTTATTGGCCATTTTAATATCTTCTTGGATAAGAGTCCTTTGCCCATTACTTAATTGAGTTGTCTTTTTGTTGTTGAGTTGTAAGCGGTTCTTTATATGTTCTGGGTATTAAACCATTATCAGATATATGAGTTGCAATATTTTCTCCCATTGTGTAGTCCATGTTTTCATTTTCTTGATAATGTTCTTTGATACACAAAGTTTTTAATTTTTTTGAAGTCCAATTTATCTATTTATTCTTTTGTTATTCATGCTTTTGGTGTCACATCTAGGAAACCACTGCTAAGTCAAAGATCATCACGATTTATTCCCATGTTTTCTTCTATGATATGAGTATTACAGTTTTAGCTCTTGTATTCAAGTCATTGATCCATTTTAGTTAAGTTTTACATATGATGTGAGGTAGGGCTCCAACTTCATTCTTTTGCTTGTAGAAATCCAGTTGTCTCAGCACCATCTGCTGAAGAGACTATTATTTTCTCAAGAATGAACTTGGCACTCATAAAAAATCAATTGGCCATAGGTGTATAGGTTTACTTCTGGACTCTAAATTCTATTCCATTCATTCGTATGTACATCTATCCTTATGCCAGTACCACACTATTGTGATTACCGTAGATTTGTAATAAGTTTTGAAATTGGAAACTCTGAGTCCTTCAAATTGTTCTTCATTTTCAAGATTGTTTTAGATATTCATGGTCCCTGGCTATTACATGTGAAATTGAGGTTCAGATTTTCCATTTCTGCAAAAATACTGTGGAATTTTCATAGGGATTGTGTTGAATCTGTAGATCTTTTGGGTAGTATTAAAAATATTGTCTTCCTATCCATGAACATGGGACATTTCCCCATTTATTTAGGTCTTTAATTTATTTCAGCAATGTTTTGTAGTTTTCAGTGTACAAGTCTTTTACTTCTTTGGTTAAATTTATTTCAGGTATTTTATTCTTTTGTATGCTATCATAAATTGAATTGTTTCTTAATTTCATTTTGGATTGTTCATTCCTTGTGTTGTAAACACAACTGATTTTCATGTATTGATCTTGTAACTTGTAAATTTTACTGAAATTTTCAACTTGTTTTAGTAGTTTATGGATTCTTTGGGATTTTCTAGATATACGATCATGTCATCTGAAAATGGACACAGTTTTACCTCTGTTTTTCTACTTTGAATGCCTTTTAATTTCTTTTTCTTGTCTAATTGCTCTGGCTAGTCCAGTGAAGTGTTGGATAGCAGTGGGCTTCCTTGTCTTGTTCTCAATCTTAAGGGGAGCATTTTCAGACTTTCACCATTGAATATGATGTTTGCTGTGTCTTTTTCATAAATGACATTTATTGTGTTAAAGAAGTTCCCTTCTCTTTGGACTTTTTTGAGTATTTTTATCATGAAAGGATGCTGGATTTTGTCAAATGCCTTTTCTGTGTCAGTTGAGATGATCATGTGGTTTTATTCCTTCTTTCTATTTTTTTACATTGGATTTTTTAATTAGTTATCTATTTTATACATATTAATGTATATATGTCAATCCCAATCTCCCAATTCATCCCACCATCCCCACCCCCCGCCACGTTCCCCCCTTCATGTCCATACATTTGTTCTCCACATCTGCATCTCTATTTCTGCCTTGCAAACCAGTTTCTATACCATTTTTCTAGATTCCACATATATGCGTTAATATACGATATTTGTTTTTTCTTTCTGATTTACTGAACTCTGTATGACAGTCTCTAGGCCCATTCACATCTCTACAAATGACCCAATTTCATTTTTTTATGGCTGAGTAATACTCCATTGCATATATGTACCACATCTTCTTTATCTATTCATCTGTCAGTGGGCATTTAGGTTGCTTCCATAACCTGGCTATTGTAAATAGTGCTGCAATGAACATTGGGGTAGATGTGTCTTTTTGAATTATGGTTTTTTCAGTGTATATACCCAATAGTGGGATTTCTGGGTCATATGGTAATTTTATTTTTAGTTTTCTAAGGAACCTCCATACTGTTTTCCATAGTGACTGTATCAATTTACATTCCCACCAACAGTGCAAGAGAGTCCCCTTTTCTCCACACCCTCTCCAGCATTTGCTGTCTGTAGATTTTCTGATGATGCCCATTCTAACCAGTATGAGGTGATACCTCATTGTAGTATTGATTTACATTTCTCTAATAATTAGTGATGTTGAGCAGCTTTTCATGTGCCTCTTGGCCATCTGTATGTCTTCTTTGGAGAGATGGCTATTTAGGTTTTCTGCCCATTTTTTGATTGGGTTGCTTGTTTTTATAATGTTGAGCTGCATGAACTGTTTATATAATTTGGAGATTAATCTTTTGTCTGTTGATTCATTTGCAAATATTTTCTCCCATTCTGAGGGTTGTCTTTTCATCTTGTTTATAGTTTCCTTTGCTGTGCAAAAGTTTTTAAGTTTCATTAAGTCCCATTTTTTAATTTTTGTTTTTATTTTTATTATTCTAGGAGATGGGTCAAAAAAGATCTTGCTGTGATTTATGTCAAACTGTGTCCTGCCTACGTTTTCCTCTAAGAGTTTTATAGTGTCCGGTCTTACATTTAGGTCTTTAATCCATTTTGAGTTTGTTTTTGTGTTAGGGAGTGTTCTAATTTCATTCTTTTACATGTAGCTGTCCAGTTTTCCCAGCACCACTTATTGAAGAGACTGTCCTTTCTCCACTGTATATCCTTGCCTTCTTTGTCATAGATTAGGTGACCATGGGTGCATGGGTTTATCTCTGGGCTTTCTATCCTGTTCCATTGATCTATATTTCTGTTTTTGTGCCAGTACCATATTGTCTTGATTACTATAGCTTTGTATGATAGTCTGAAGTCAGGGAGTCTGATTTCTCCAGCTCTGTTTTTTTCCCTCAAGATTGCTTTGACTATTGTCTTTTCTGTCTCCATACATATTTTAAATTTGTTGTTCTAGTTCTGTAAAAAATGCCATTGATAATTTGATAGGGATTGCATTGAATTTGTAGATTGCTATGGGTAATATAGTCATTTTCACAATAGTGATTCTTCCAATCAGTGTCTTATAGTTTTCTGAGTACAGGTCTTTTACCTCCTTAAGTAGGTTTATTCCTAAGTATTTTATTCATTTTGTTGCAATGGTGAATGGGATTGTTTCCTTAATTTCTCTTTCTGATCTTTTGTTGTTAGTTCATAGGAATGCAAGAGATTTCTGTGCATTAATTTTGTATCATGCAACTTTGCCAATATTATTGATGAGTCCTAATAATTTTCTGGCAACATCTTTAGGGTTTTCTATGTGTAGTATCATGTCATCTGCAAACAGTGACAGTTTCACTTCTTCTTTTCCAATTTGTATTCCTTTTATTTCTTTTTCTTTGACTGCTGTGGCTAGGACTTCCAAAGCTATGTTGAATAATAGTGGTGAGAGTGGACATCCTTGTCTTTTTCCTGATCTTAGAAGAAATGCTTTCAGTTTTTCACCATTGAGAATGATGTTTGCTGTGGGTTTGCTGTACATGGCCTTTATTATGTTGAGGTAGGTTCCCTCTATGCCCACTTTCTGGAGAGTTTCTATCATAAATGGGTGCTGAATTTTGTCAAAAGCTTTTTCTGCATCTACTTTGATGATCATATGTTTTTTCTTCTTCAATTTGTTAATATAAGTTACCACTTTGATAGATTTGCATATATTGAAGAATCCTTGAATCGTTGAGATAAATTCCACTTGATCATGGTGTATGATGCTTTTAATGTGCTGTTGTGTTCTGTTTAATAGTGTTTTCTTGAGGATTTTTGCATCTATATTCATCAGTGATATTGGTCTGTAATTTTCTTTTTTTGTAGTATCTTAGTCTGGTTTTGGCATCAGGGTGATGGTGGCCTCGTAGAATGAGCTTGGAGTTGTTCCTTCCTCTGCAATTTTTTTGAATAATTTCAGAAGAATGGGTGTTAGCTCTTCTCTAAATGTTTGATAGCATTCACCTGTGAAGCCATCTGGTCCTGGACTTTTGTTTGTTGGAAAAATTTTAATCACAGTTTCAATTTCAGTGCTTGTGTTTGGTCTGTTCATATTTTCTATTTCTTCCTGGTTCTGTCTTGGAAAGTTATACCTTTCTAAGAATTTGTCCATTTCTTCCAGGTTGTCCACTTTATTGGCATAGAGTTGCTTGTAGTAGTCTCTTAGGATGTTTTGTATTTCTGTGGTGTCTGTTGTAACTTCTCCGTTTTCAGTTCTAATTCTATTGATTTGAGCCTTCTCCCTTTTTATTTTGATGTGTCTGGCTAAAGGTTTATCAGTTTTGTTTATTTTCTCAAAGAACCAGCTTTTAGTTTCATTGAGCTTTCCTATTGTTTTCTCTTTTTTTTTCCTTTTTTTTTTTTTTTTTTTTTGGTGGTATGCGGGCCTGTCACAGCTGTAGTCTCTCCCGTTGTGGAGCACAGGCTCCGGACACACAGCCTCAGCGGCCATGGCTCACGGGCCCAGCCGCTCCACGGCATGTGGGATCCTCCCGGACCGGGAAACGAACCTGCGTCCCCTGCATCGGCAGGCGGACTCTCAACCACTGTGCCACCAGGGAAACCCTCCTATTGTTTTCTTTGTTTCTATTCCATTTATTTCTGCTCTGATCTTTATGACTTCTTTCCTTCTGCTAACTTTGGATTTTGTTTGTTCTTCTTTCTGTAGCTCCTTTTGGTGTAAGGTTAGATTGTTTATTTGAGATTTTTCTTATTTCTTGAGGTAGGATTGCATTGTTATAAACTTTCCTCTTAGAACTTCTTTTGCTGCATCCCATAGGTTTTGGATCATCATGTTTTTGTTGTCATTTTTCTCTAGGTATTTTTTGATTTTCTCTTTGATTTGTTCAGTGATCTCTTGGTTATTTAGTAACATATTGTTTAGCTTCCATGTGTTTGTGTTTTTTACTTTTTTTCCCCCTGTAATTGATTTCTAATCTCATAGCGTTGTGGTCAGAAAATATGCTTAACATGATTTCAATTTTCTTAAATTTACCGAGGCTTGGTTTGTGACCCAAGGTGTGATCTAACCTGGAGAATGCTCCATGTGCACTTGAGAAGAAAGTGTAATCTGCTGTTTTCAGATGGAATGGCCTATAAATATCAATTAAATCTATCTGGTCTATTGTGCCATTTAAAGCTTGTGTTTCCTTATTAATTTTCTGTCTGGATGATCTGTCCATTGATGTAAGTGAGATGTTAAAGTGCCCCACTATTATTGTGTTACTGTCAATTTCCTTTTTTATAGCCGTTAGCATCTGCCTTATGTATTGTGGTACTCCTATGTTGGGTGCATATATATTTATAATTGTTATCTTCTTCTTGGATTGATACCTTGATCATTTTGTAGTGTCCTTTTTTTTCTCTTGTAACATTCTTTATTTTAAAGTCTATTTTATCTGATATGAGTATTGCTACTCCAGCTTTCTTTCTATTTCCATGTGCATGGAATACCTTTTTCCATCCCCTCACTTTCAGTCTGTATGTGTGCCTAGGTCTGAAGTGGGTCTCTTTTAGACAGCATATATAAGGGTCTTGGTTTTGTATCCATTCAGCAAGCCTATGGCTTTTCGTTGGAGCATTTAATCCATTCACAGTTAAGGTAATTATCGATATGTATGTTCCTATTACCATTTTCTTAATTGTTTTGGCTTTGTTTCTGTAGGTCCTTTTCTTCTCTTGTTTCCCACTTAGAGTAGTTCCTTTAGCATTTGTTGTAGAGCTGGTTTGGTGGTGCTGAATTCTCTTAGCTTTTGCTTGTCTGTAAATCTTTTGATTTCTCAGTCGAATCTGATTGAGATCCTTTCCTGGTAGAGTAATCTTGGTTGTAGGTTCTTCCCTTTCATCACTTCAAATATATCATGCCACTCCCTTCTGGCTTGTAGAGTTCCTGCTGAGAAATCAGCTGTTAACCTTATGGGAGTTCCCTTGTATTTTATTTGTCATTTTTCCCTTATTGCTTTTAATAATTTTTCTTTGTCTTTAATTTTTGTCAGTTTAATTACTATGTGCCTTGGCATGTCTCTCCTTGGGTTTATCCTGCCTGGGACTCTCTGTGCTTCCTGGACTTGAGTGGCTATTTCCTTTCCCATGTTAGGAAATTTTTTGCCTATAATCTCTTCAAATATTTTCTCAGGTCCTTTCTCTCTCTCTTCTCCTTCTGGGACCCCTATTATGTGAATGTTGTTGCGTTTAATGTTGTCCCAGGGGTCTCTTAGGCTGTCTTCATTTCTTTTCATTCGTTTATCTTTATTCTGTTCCATGGCAGTGAATTCCACCATTCTGTCTTCCTGATCACTTATCCATTCTTCTGCCTCAGTTATTCTGCTATTGATTCCTTCTAGTGTATTTTTCATTTCAGTTATTGTATTGTTCATATCTGTTTTTTTGTCCTTTTATTCTTCTAGGTGTTTGTTCTTTAATTCTTCTAGGTCTTTGTTAAACATTTCTTGCATCTTCTTGATCTTTGCCTTCATTCTTTTTCTGAGGTACTGGATCATCTTCACTGTCATTATTCCAAATTCTTTTTCTGGAAGGTTTCCTATCTCTACTTCATTTAGTTGTTTTTCTGGGGTTTTATCTTGTTTCTTCATCCAGTAAATAGTCCTCTGCCTTTTCATTTTGTCTATCTTTCTGTGAATGTGGTTTTCATTCCCCAGGCTTCAGAATTGTAGTTCTTCTTGCTTCTGCTGTCTGCCCTCTGGTGGATGAGGCTATCTAAGAGGTTTGTGCAAGCTTCCTGATGGGAGGGACTGGTGGTGGGTAGCACTGGGTGTTGCTCTGGCGGGTAGAGCTCAGTAAAACTTTAATCTGCTTGTCTGCTGATGGGTAGGGCTGAGTTCCCTCCCTGTTGGTTGTTTGGCCTGAGGCGTCCCAACACAGGCGCTCACAGGCTCCTTGGTGGGGCTAATGGAGGACTCTGGGAGGGCTCTCGCCAAGGAATCCTTCCCAGAACTTCTGCTGCCAGGGTTCTTGTCCCCGTAGTTAGCCACAGTCACTCCTCACCTCTGCAGGAGACCCTCCAGCACTAGCAGGTAGGTCTGGTTCAGTCTCCTATGGGGTCACTGCTCCCTCCCCTGGGTTCTGATGCACACACTACTTTGTGTGTGCCCTCCAAGAGTGGACTCTCCACTTCCTCCAGTCCTGTCAAAATCCTGCAGCCAAATCCCATCAGCCTTCAAAGTCTGATTCTCTAGGAATTCCTCCTCCTCTTGCCAGACTCCCAGGTTGGGAAGCCTAATGTGGGGCTCAGAACCTTTACTCCAGTGAGTGGACCTCTGGTATAAGTGTTCTCCAGTTTGTGAGTCACCCACCGAGCAATTATGGGATTTGATTTTTTTATGATTGTGCCCCTCCTACCATCTCATTGTGGCTTCTCCCCTGTCCTTTTATGTAGGGCATCTTTTTTGGCGAGTTCCTGTGTCCTCCTGTAAATGATTGTTCAGCAGTTAGTTGTGAGTCTGGTGCTCTCACAAGAGGGAGTGAGCACAGTACTCTGCCATCTTGAACACTATTCCGTCCTTCTATTATTGTGATGTATTACAGTGATTGATTTTCTTATGTTGGACCAACTTTGCATTTATAGGATAAATTTCACTTAATCTATAATTTGGTGTATAATCTTGTAAATATTCTGTTCTGTTTGGATATTTAGCTTGCTTGTTGTAATGGAATGAATGTTTGCATACCCCTCTCCCCCAAATTAATATGCTGAAGTCCTAACCTCCAGTGTGATAGTATTTGGAGGTAAAGTCTTTGGGAGGTAATCAGGATTAGATGAGGTTGAGTGTGGGACACTCATGATGTGATTAGTGCCCTTATAAACAAAAGGAAGCACCCTCTCACTCTCTCTTTCTCTCCATACACATGCACTGAAGAAAACCCATGTGAACACACAGTGGAAAGTGGTTATCTGCAAGCCATGGAAAGATTCCTTACCTGATCCTGCCATGCTGGTACCCTGCCCTTGGACTTCCAGCCTCCATAACTGTGAGGGGAAAAAATGTCTGTTTTTGAAGCCACCCAGTCTATGGTATTTTGTTGTAGCAGCCTGAGAAGACTAAGACATTAGTATTTTGCTGAGGATATTTACATCCATATTCATAAGGGACATAGTTTGTAATTTTCTTTTCTCATGATGTCTTACCTAGCATTGGTGTTAGGATAATAATAGATTATAGAAGGAGTTAGGAAGTGTTCACTCCTTTTCTCTTTTTTGGGAAGAGTTTGAGAAGAATTGGTGTTAAATCTTCTTTGAATGTTTGCTAGAATTCATTAGTGAAGCTACGTGGTTCTGAACTTTTCTCTGTTGGGAAGTTTTAAATTACTGATTTAATATCCTTAATAGCTAAAGGTCTGCTCAAATTTTCTTTTTCTTTTTGAGTCAGTTTTGTTAATTTCTAGAAATTTGTCCATTTTATCTAGGTTATCTAATTTCGTCATGCAAAATAGTTCATAGTGTTCCCTTACAAAATCTTATATTGTAGGGTTGGTAGTAATGCCTCCACTTTGATTTTTTTATTTTAGTTATATGAATTGACTCTCTTCTGTCCCTTTTCAGTCTGCTTAAATTTTGCTAATTTTGATCTTTTCAAAGAATTAATATATTAGTCTACTCAAGCTACCATAACAAATACCACAAACTACATGGCTTAAACAACAGACATTTCTGCTTCTGTTCTAGAGGTTAGAAGTCCATGATCAAGGTGCTGGCAAACTTGGTTTCTGGTAAGAGCTCTATTCCTGGCTTGTAAAGTACAGCCTTCTTAGTTATCCCTCATATCGCCTTTCTTCTGTATGCTTGCTTTTGTCCTCTTTTTATAAGGACACAAGCCCTATTGAATGATGCCCCCATGCTTATGACCCCATTTAACCTTAATTACCTCCCTAAAGGCCCTATCTCTAAATATAGTTACATTGAGGGTCAGGGCTTCAACATATGAATTTTAGGGGAACAGTTTGGTCCATATCAACCTACTTTTAGTTTCATTGATTTTCTTTATTATCTTTCTATTATTTATTTCATTTATCTCTGCTTGAATCTTTATTATTTCCTTCCTTCTGCTACTTTGGTTTTGTCTCTCTTTTCCTAGTTCCTTAGGAGTAAACTTAGGTTATTGATTTTTGATCTTTCTTATTTTTTGATGTAAGTATTTACAGCTATAAATTTCTCTCTTAGAACTGCTTTCACTGCATCTCATAAATATTGTTATGTTGTGTTTTTCTTTTTCAATAGTTTAAATATTCCTTAATTTCTCTTATTATTTCTTCTTGACCCATTGGGTGTTTAAGAGTGTGTTGCTTAATTTTCATATATTTGTAATTTTCCCAGATTTCCTTCTGTTATTGATTTTTGGCCTCATTTCACTGCGGTCAGAAAAGATATTATATGTATGATATTTATCTTATAAATCTACTAAGACTTATCTTGTGGTCTAACATATGGTATATCCTGGAGAATGTTGGGTCTAGCTGGTTTAGAACATTGCTCAACTCCTCCATTTCCTTATTGATCTTCTGTCTATACGTTCTATTATTGAAAGTGGAATTTTCAAATCCCCAACTATTGATGTAGAACTTTCTATTTCTTCCCTCAAATCTGACAAACTTTTCTTCTTATGCTTTAGGACTTTTTTTTTTCTCCAGGTTTATTGGGACATAATTGACATATAACAAACACTGTGTAAGTCTAAGGTATACAAAGTGATGATTTGATACATGTATATTGTGATATGATTACCACAATAAGGTTAGTTAACACCTCCATTACTTCACATAGTTACTTTTGTGTGTGTATGGGGGGAGGGTGAGAACTTTTAAGATCTACTCTCTTAGTAAATTTCAAGTATACATTACAGTATTGCTATCTGTAGTCACCATGCTGTACATTAGATCCCCAGAACTTACTCATCTTATAACTGGAAGTTTTACTCATTGACTACCTTCATCTCTCCCCACCCCCCACCTCTGCCTCTGGCAATCATCAAGCTCGTCTCTGTTTCTATGAGCTTAGTTTTTACAGATTTCATAAAACGGAGATCATATGATATTTGTCTATCTCTGTCTGACTTATTTCACTAAGCGTAATGCCCTCAAAGTTCATCCATGTTGCTGCAAAAGGTAGAATTTCCATTTTTTTTTCATGGCTGAATAACATTGCATTATATCAATTGCTTTTTATTTATTCATTCATTCATCGATGGACACTTAGTTTTGTTATCTTAGCTATTATAAATAATGCTGCAATGAACATGGGGTGGCAGATATCTCTTCAAGATGGTGATTTCACTTTTTTATATATCCAGAAGCAGAATCACTGGATAACATGGTAGTACCATTTTTAACTTTTTGAGGAACCTCCATGCTTTTTCCATACTGGCTGTACCAAATTACATTCCTACCCTCACCAGCACTTCTTATGTCTTGTCTTTTTGATAACAGCCATTCTAACAGATGTGAGATGATATCTCATTGTGGTTTTGATTTACGTTTCCCTAATGATTAGTGACACTGAGCATCTTTTCATGTACCTCTTGGCTATTTGTAGATCTTCTTTGGAAGGAAATGTCTATTCAGGTCCTTTGCCCATTTTTGATTGGATTATTTGTTTTTTTGTTTTGTTTTGCTGTTGAATTGTATTAGTTCCTTATATATTTTGGCTATTATTGCCTTATCAGATATATGGTTTACAAATATTTTCTCCCATTCCATAGGTTGCCTTTTCATTTTGTGATTATTTATTTTGCTATGCAGAAGCATTTCAGCTTGATGTAGTCCCACTTGTTTATTTTTGCTTTTGTTGTTTGTGTTCTTGATATTAAATCCAAAAAATAATTGTGAAAACTATATCAAGGAACATTTCCCATGTATTTTCTTCTAGGATTTTTACAGTTTCAAGTTTTAAAAGTCTTTAGTCCACTTGTAATTAACTCAAATTATTGTTAGTGGTTTAAGGTAGGGGTCCAATTTCATTCTTTTGCATGGGGATAGCCAGTTTTCCCAACACCATTTATTGGAGACTATCTTTTATTCATAGAATATTTTTGGCTTTATTGTTAAATATTATTTGACCACATATGCATGGATTTATTTCTGGGATGTTGATTCTATTCCATTGGTCTAAGTGTCTATTTTTATGCTAGCCCTATACTATTTTGATTACTGTAAATTTGTAATATAGTTTGAAATCAAGAAGTGTGATACCTCCAGCTTTATTCTTCTTTCTTAAGATTGCTTTTGCTATTCAAGGTCTTGGGGTTTCATATAGATTTTAGGATTTGCTTTTTCCAATTCTGTAAGAAATACCTTTGGAATCGTATAGGGATTACATTGAACCTATAGATGGCTTTGGGTAGTATGGACATTTTAACAATATTATTTCTTCTGATCCATGAACACACGATACCTTTTCATTAATTTGTTTCTTCCTCAATTTCTTTCCTCAATGTCTTATAGTTCAGTATAGATTTTTCACCTCCTCATTTTATTCCATAGTATTTTGTTATTTTTGATGCTATTGTGAATGTTTTCTTTATTTCTTTTTCAGATATTTCATTGTTAGTGGAAAGAAATGCAACTAATTTTTGTGTGTTGATTTTACATCGTGAAATTTTACCCTGAGTTCTTTAGGATTTTCTACATATAAGATTATGTCATCAGAAAATGGACAATTTTACTTCTTCCTTTCTGATTTGAATGGCTTTTTTTTCTCTTTTTCTTGCTTGATTGCTCTGGTCAGGACTTTCAGTACTATTTGAGTAAGAGTGGTGAGAGTGGGCACCCTCATCTTGTTTCTGATCTTAAAGGGAAAGTTTTCAGTCTTTTACCATTGAGTATGATGTTAGCTGTGGGCTTGTCATATACAGCCTTTAGTATGTTGAGGTACATTCCTTCTTTACAAGATTTGTTGAGAGTTTTTTTTTTATCATGAAAAGATGTTAGATTTTGTCAAATGTTTTTTCTAGATCTATTGAGATAATATGACTTTTATTATTCATTATTTTAATGTGATGTCACATTTATTGATTTGCATATGTTGAACCATCCTTTCATCCCAGGGATAATCCCATTTGATCATTGTGTTTGATCTTCTATATTTGCTTTTGAATTCAGTTTGCAAATATTTTGTTGAGAATTTTTTCATCTATGTTCACCAGGGATATTAGCCTAGAGTTTTCTTTTCTGGCATTGAACTTATCTGGCTTTGGTACCATGGTAATGCTGGCCTCATAAAACTAATTTGAAAGTGTTTCCTCCTCTTCAGTTTTTTGAAAAATAGGCATTAATTCTTCTTTATAAATGATTGATAGAATTCACCAGTGAATCCATCCAGTCATGGGCTTGCCTTTGTTGTGAGAATTTTGATTACTGATTCAATCTCCTTATTCATTATTGGACTGTTCAGATTATTTATGTCTTCATGATTTGGTCTTGGTAGGTTGTATGTTTCTAGAAATTTATCTATTTTTTCCAGGTTATCCAACTTGTTGGTGTATAATTGTTCATAGTCTCTTATGATCTTTTGTATTTCTGTGGTATCAGTGTAATGTCTCCTCTTTCATTTATATTTTTGTTTATTTGGGTCCTCTTTTTTTTCTTGGTTAGTCTGCCTAAATATCTGTAAATTTTGTTTATCTTTTCAAAGAACTAACTCTTAGTTTTGCTGATCTTTCAAAAATTGTGTTTCTATTTTGTTTATTTTTGTTCTAATCTTTATTTTCTTCCTTCTGCTAACTTTGAGCTTAGTTTGTTCTTTTTCTAGTTTATTTGATATTTTTTGATGTATACATTTATAGTTATAAACTTTACTCTTAGAACTGATTTAGCAGCATCTATAAGTTTTGGTATGTTATGCTTCCATTTTTGTTTATCTCAAGTTTTTTTTTTTTTTTTTTTTTTTTTGTGGTACGCAGCCCTCTCACTGTTGTGGCCTCTCCCACTGCAGAGCACAGGCTCTGGACGCGCAGGCTCAGCGGCCATGGCCCACGGGCCCAGCTGCTCCGCAGCATGTGGGATCTTCCCAGACCGGGGCACTAACCCGTGTCCCCTGCATCGGCAGGCAGACTCTCAACCACTGTGCCACCAGGGAAGCCTTCAAGTTATTTTTTGATTGACTTTTTTTCTTCTTTGATTCATTTCTTTTTTAGGAGTGTGTTGTTTTATTTCCAAGTTTTATGAAATTTCTACCTTTTTGTTATTAATTTCTAGTTTCATACCATTCTGGTTAGAAAAGTTAGCTGGTTTGGAGAATTTAATCCATTGATATTTAAAGTAATTATTGATAGACTGAACTTACTCTTGACATTTTGTTGATTGTTTTCTGTCTTTTTTGTAGATACTTTGTTCCTTGTTTCTTCTCTTTCTGTCTTCCATTGTGATTTGATGACTTTCAGTGGTAGTATGCTTTGACTTCTTTATCATAATCTTTTGTATATTTACTACAGGCTTTTCTTTTGTGGTTACTATGAGGCTTACATATAATATATATATATATATATATATATATATATATATTTTAAACACCTTTATTGGAGTATAATTGCTTTAATTGTTGTGTTAGTTTCTGCTGTATAACAAAGTGAATCAGATATATGTATACATATATCCCCATATCCCATTCCTCTTGCATCTCCCTCCCACCCTCCCTATCCCACCCCTCTAAGTGGTCACAAAACACAGAGCTGATCTCCCCGTGCAATGCAGCTGCTTCCCACTAGCTATCTATTTTACATTTGGTAGTGTATATATGTCCATGCCACTCTCTCCCTTCATCCCAGCTTACCCTTCCCCCTCCCTGTGTCCTCAACTCCATTCTCTAGGTCTGCATCTTTATCCCTGTCCTGCCCCGAGGTTCATCAGAACCTTTTTTTTTTTTAGATTCCATATATATGTGTTAGCATACGGTATTTGTTTTTCTCTTTCTGACTTACTTCACTCTGTATGACAGACTTTAGTTCCATCCACCTCAATACAAATAACTCAGTTTCGTTTCTTCTTATGGCTGAGTAATATTCCATTGTATATATGTGCCACATCTTCTTTATCCATTCATTGTCAACATATAATATTTTATAGTTAAAACATCTTTTTTTAAGCTGGTAACAGCTTAACTTCAATAGCATACAGAAACTTTTTATTTTTACTTATTCCCCCCTCACATTTTAGGTTATTGATGTTACAACTTACATTTTTAATATTATGTATCCAAAAAGAAGTTATTGTAGTTATAATTATTTTTGACAGCTTTGTCTTTTAACTTTTAATCTAGAGTTGTATGTGATTTAGGCACCACATTACAGTATTAGAGAATCTGAATTTAACTATACATTTAACTTTACCAGTGAGTTTTACACATTCATATGTTTTTACAATGTTAATTAGCATCCTTTCATTTTGGCTTGAAGAATGCCCCTTAGCATTTCTTGTAAGGCAGGCCTGGTGGTGATAAACTCTCTCAGCTTTTGTTTGGGGAAGGTCTTTATCTCTCCTTCATTTCTGAAGGACAGCTTTGCTGGGTATAGTATTTTGGTTGACAGATTTTTTTTTCAATATCATGACTATACCATCCCATTCTCTCCTGGCCTGAAAGTTTCTTCTGAGTAATCCTCTGGAAATCTTTAGGGGGTTCCCTTGGTTGTGACGAATCACTTTTCTCTTGCTGCTTTTAAAATTCTCTCTTTGTCTTTACTTTTGAAACTTTAACTTTAATCTGTCTTATTGTAGCCCTTTTAGGGTTCCACCTATTTGGGGTATTTTGGACCACATGAATCTATATGTCCATTTATCTCCCATAATTTAGGAAGTTTTTAGCTTTTATTGCTTTAAATGACATTTTTGGCCATTTCTCTCTGTCTTCTCCTTCAGGGATTCCTATAATGTGCATATTTTTCTTTTGATCATATCCTATATGTCCCTAGTCTTTCATTCTTTTTTGCTCATTTTCTTTTGCTCCTCTGACTGGATAATTTGAAATGACTTAGCTTTAAATTCACTGATTCTTTCTTCTGCTTAGTTGAGTCTGTGTTGAAGTTCTCTGTTGAATTCCTCAGCTCAGTCACTGTATTCTTCAGTTCTAGTATTTCTGGGGTTTTTTTTTTAATGTTTTTTTTTCTTTGTTGGACTTCTCATTTTGTTCATGCATTTCTCCCCTAATTGTCTGTCACTGTTTTCTTGTAGTTCACTGAACTTCTTCAAGAGGATTACTCTGAATTCTTTGTCAGATGGTTCACAGATCTCCATTTCTTTGGGGGAATTTATTGGAGCTTTATTTATGGTCTTCTTTGCAGGTGTCATGTTTCCCTGATTTTTCATGGTCTTTGTATACTTGTGTTCATATCTGCTCATTTGAGTGAGTAGTCTCCTCTTCCAGACTTTACAGGTTCATTTCAGTCAGTCAGCTCAGTGTTTATGGACAGGTCAGCTGGTAACACCTGTGGGCAAGTGGAGTTTGCTATCAGGGTCTTTAGTTGAGCAAGGCCACTGCCTGAGCTCTAAGGTTGGTGGTGGGAGCACTGCTGGCTGGGCTCCATGCTCCAGTGGTGCCTCTGAATGGTCTCCCTGGTCAGAAGAGGCTCCTGGCTGTGTTCTATTGTGTGCCAGTAGCTGGGCTCAGCAATCATCTATGGTGAGGAGGATTTCAGTCTGTGTTCCCTGGCAGAGCAATGCCAATGGTTGGGTTACATGATTTGGCAGAGTATCAGCTGGGCTTCATCATTGCTCTTGGTTGGGTGGAGGCTTGGGCTGGGCTGCCTGCCTGGGTGAGGCAGCAAGCTGTGTTCAGCAATTGGTCAGGGCTGTATGCTGGATTTTGCTGCTAGATGCAGCTGTAGGTTAGACATCCACCATGGGTGGATGGTACCACAGCCTGAGCTCAGAGGTAGCCCAGGGTCACTGATCAGGTTCCCTGATTATTCAAGGCAAGAGGCTATACTCAACAGTTGGATAGGGCTGCTAGCTTTGCTCCCTCCCTGAGCTGGACTGTAGGTTGAGGTTATGCTAAGCAGTTGGGTGGGCCTTCAAACTTGATTCTCTGCTCAGGTGGGGCCATAGAAAGGGCTCCATGGCCAGGGTGGCCCATTGGCCTGGGATTCAAAACAGCCAGAACTGCCAGCTGAGCTCCCTGGTCAGACAGGACCACCAGCTTGGTTCTGTAGATGGGCAGAGAAGCTGGCTGGGACCTCTGCTTGGACATTCCTGCAAGCAGGGATGTGATACACAAAGATCTGATAGCTAGTTGCTCTCAGTTAGGCCCCCTTCTCTGTCTCTCTCTGATCCCCAGTGACTGAGCTCTGCAGTGATCTCCATGAGGTGAGACCCCAGTAAGCCTCCCAGGAAGTGTCATGCAACACTGAAGAAGTTGGATATCCACTTTGGACTCTCTTTTCCCACTGGAGAAATTGCAGGCTCAGGGGGCCTCTCTTCTTGTTGCACTGTGCCAGGCTGGGGGAAGGGTAATGTTGTCAAAGTGTAGCCACTCCTCTCATCATTATAATGCAATTTGTCTCAGTCTCTGTGATATAGGGGGGTTCTTCAGCCCCATCCTTGTCTTCTGGGGCTTTCACAGTAGTGTGTTGTCTGTGGATAGTTGGTAGTTGGTTTTCTTGTGAGGGAGACTGAAGCCAGGAATGACCTATGCCAACATCCTGATGATGTCATCTCTCTAGGCTCTGTTGTTTTGCATATAAGTGTTTATAGGTGTAATACCTTCTGATAAATTGATCCCTTTATCAACACATAGTGACTTTTTGTCTCTTTTTGCAGCATTTAACTTAAAGACTATGTTGTCTAATAGAAGTATAGCCATTCCCACGGCTTTTGGGTTGTCATTTGTCTGGAATATACTTTTCCATCCTTTCACTTTCAAGCTATTTGTGTCTTTAATCTAAGGTGAATCTTTTGTGGACAGCATAATCAACTGTGGACAGTTGAATGTTTTTGTTTTTAATCAATTCTTCCAATCTGCATTTTTATCGGAGAGTTAAACTCATTTACGTTGAAAGGAAAAGGTTACTTGTAAAGAAAGATTTATTTCTGTCATTTTATTATTATTATTTTTTTGCAGTACATGGGCCTTTCACTGTTGTGGCCTCTCCCGTTGCGGAGCACAGGCTCCGGACGTGCAGGCTCAGCGGCCATGGCTCATGGGCCCAGCCGCTCCACGGCATGTGGGATCCTCCTGGACCGGGGCATGAACCCGTGTCCCCTGCATCGGCAGGCAGACTCTCAACCACTGCGTCACCAGGGAAGCCCTCTTTCTGTCATTTTCTATTTGTTTTCTCTATGTCTGAGCTTTTTTGCCACCCATTTCCTCAATTACTGCCTTCTTTTGTGTTTAGTTGATTTTTTGTAGTGGAACTATTTTGATTCCCTTCTCATTTCCTTTTAATTATATTCTTTAATATTTTCTTTATTACCATAAGTGTTACATTTACCATCTTAAATTTACCTTGGTCTAGTTTTAATTGATACCAACTTTACATCAATAATATACGAAAATTTGTTTCTATACAGCTTTGCCCTTTATGTTATTGTTATCATGAACTGCATCTTTATACATTGTGTGCCCAATAACATAAAGTTATAATTATTTTTATGCATGTATTTTTAATCATGTAGGAAATAAAAACCAGAGTTAGAAACCAAAGATTCAATAATGTTGATGTTTATATAATCCATGTATTTACCTTTAATAGAGATCTTTATTTCTTCATACATCTTTAAGTTACTATCTAGAGCTCTTTCGTTCCAACCTGAAGGACTCCCTTTAGCATTTCTTGTAGGGAAGGTCTTGTGGTATTACACTTCCTTTGCTTTTGGTTATCTGGGAATGTCTTACTTTCTCTTGCATTTTTAAAAGACAGGTTTACCAGATATAGAATTCTTAGTTGACAGGTTATTTTCTTTCAGCACTTTAAATGTCATCCCACTACCTTTTGGCTTCCAAGGTTTCTGATGAGAAATCAGCTATTAATGTTATCAAAGATAACTTGTGCCTGATGAGCCACTTCTCTCTTACTGATTTCAAGGTTCTGTCTTTGCTTTTGTCTTTCAACAGTTTGATTATGATGTGTCTCAGCATGGGTCTCTTTGAGTTTATCCCTCTTTGAGTTGAGCTTCTTGGATTTGTAGATTCATCAAGTTTGTGAAATTTTTGGCCTTTATTTCTACAGATATTCTTTCTACACCTTTTTTTTTTTTTTTTTTTGGCTGTGCCACATGGCATATGGGATCTTACTTCCCTGACCAGGGGTTGAGCCCATGCCCCCTTCAGTGGAAGCACGGTGTCCTAACCACTGGATCACCAGGGAATTCCCCTCTCTCTTCTCCTTTTGAGATTCCCATTATGTCTATATTGTTCTGCTTGATGTATCCCACAGGTTCTTTAGGATCTATTCACTTTTTTGCCCTATTTTGTTCTCTCTTCTCTTCAGATTCAATCATTTCAGTTGGCCTATCTTCAAGTTTGATAATTATTTCTTTTGCCTGCTCAGATTTGCTGTTAACTCCCTTTAGTGAATTTTTCATTTTTGTTATTGTACTTTTTAGCCCCCAAACTTTTGTTTGGTTTCTTTCTATAACTTCTGTGTTTATTGAAATTCTCATGTTGTTCACGCATCATTTTTCTGATTTCCTTTAGCTCTTTGTGCATGTTTAAAGTCTTTGTCATCTAGTAAATCTGATGTATGAGCTTTCATGGGGACAATTTTTGTCAATTTATTTTTTCCTTTAAATAGGTGACACAATTTTTTTTTGTATTCCTTATGATTTTTTTGTTGTTGTTGAAAATTGAACATTTGAATGGTATGATGTGGTAACTTTGAAGATCAGTTCTTCCCCTTCCCCAGCACTTGTTGTTTTGTTTTGATTGTTGAAGTCTGTAGCTTTAGCGGCATATTTATTTAGGGACTTTCCCAAAATATTTTTGCAAAGACTTTAACCCTTGTCACATGTGATTACTGAACTTTTTGTTTCTTTACCTCATGTTCAGCTAAGATTTTGACAGAGATTTCATTCCATGCCAAGAACTTAAAGAAAAAGAACAAAAAACACAAACATAAACAACAAAACCAAACACCTCTCCTAGTCTTTGCAGATAGTCTCTGCACTGGGGCACTCTAATACTTAAGCAGGTTTGCACTGAACCTCAGGATTATCCCAACGTGAAAGCTTATGGTCTTTTTTATGTCCTTTCTGAGCACATGTCTTGTCCTGGGCATGTTTCTAAAGTCCTCTATATTCTTGGTGCTTTTGAGTGTCCTAATTTCCCAAAGAATCAAGAATTTCCCCAGCTTTTCCTCTCAGGCTTTAGGTAGTCTCTTATATGTATCACATCATCTTTTGCCAGAGCCATCTGTGGGTTGTTAGTTGGCCTTGCAGCATTTTTGAGCAATGCTTACCAGTTTTCTGGCCTGAAGTCTGAGTTAGGTGAAACAGAAATGAGTGCCCTGCATCAGTCCTTCAGGTGACCTCCAGACACTTTAGAAGAGATTTTTTGCTCTTGCAGAACCAAGGACTAGAATCTCATACTGCTCTGCTGCTGCTTGAAGACTATCACTGCACCAGGGAGGGAGTGGGCCAAGGGCAAGTAAAAATGCCACAAAGCTTTGTTACTGTTTTCAAGTTGCCTTTTCTTGATTCATTGTTCAGTTGGTTGCTGTAAACCTTTGACTCTTTTCCAGAGTCCTGACACTTTTTGCTTGTTTTCCGATGTTTCTGTGGAGAGTCAGAAGTTTGGAGCTCATATGTACATTTTGCTGACATCATTCTGCTCATGCATTTTCTTAATATTTTTTAATATGTATATCAAGTCCTAGCCTTGTTGGCTTCCATCTTTCTTGCCCCTAGGAGCACAATGATCCTATTGTCCTCCTTGGCGCTAGGGAACCCGGGGTCATATCAGTATCTAAATTCATAACAGTTCCTCATCCTCACTGCTTCAGTGAGGAAACATCCACTGCATCTTCCCTGAAGAACATAGTAAGCTGGAGGGTTTTTTGGACTTCGTAGAGATCTGTTCTAGCACACCAATTTATCAGAGTATTTGATCTCACCCACACACTCCGCCAAAGCTGTTTTAATACCTCCATTTCATTTAATGCAGGCCATCATTTTTTTCCCCAAACTTTCGGGAGGCATCCCAGTAGTGTATTAAGAGCAGTTCCTGGTGTCCTGCCTGGTTGTGTCTTAGTCAACTTAGGCTGCTATGATGAAATACCACAGACCGGGGGACTTAAACAACAGAAATTTATTTCTCACTGTTCTGGAAATCCAAGATCAAGGAGCTGGCAGATTTGATGTCTGATAAGAACCTGCTTCCTGGCTTACAGATGGCTGCCTTCTCTCTGCATGCTCACATGGCCTCTCCTTGGTGCGTGTGTGAGGTTATGTCTTCCTCTTCCTATAAGGCTACTAATCCCGTCATGAGGATCCCACCTTCATGACCTCATCTAAACCTAAGCACCTTCCAAAGGGCCCACCTCCAAACACTATCACTTTGGGTGGTATGACTTTAACATATAGATTTTGGGGGGATGCAAACATGCTGTCCATAATGGGGGGTAATCCTGAGTCATAGGAGAATGCCCCTGAATGAACAAACTCTCTCCCCTACGGCCTTCATTTCTGAACCCCAGCCCCTTGGTGCAGCATCCTCAAGATCATCCCCAAGTATATTCTCTCAGTTTGTGATGGAGCACATTAGCCAGCTTCTGCACCTTCTTTAGTGAGTAATTTTTCTTCTCAGTTAGCAGGTCCTTCTCTACTGGGTCATACTGGGATTCGACTATCACTTTTTATCTAACAACCAAGAGGGAAAGGGAGAGAGGATTTTGTGAAGGGCGTTCCCCTGAGCGGAGATATCTGCATGATATTCAGGGGAGGCTGCTATTCTCCAGCAAGGAGAGTGACGACTCTTTCATGCATGCAGATCAGGGGAATCTGGGGTTTGCTACTGTGAAGCACATCCACCAGGATAGCCTTATCCCAGGTGTGGTCAGCAGAATTATGACCCCTCAAAGGAGTCCACACCCCAATCCCTGAACCCTGTGAGTATGGTATCTTACATGGCAAAAGAGACTTTGTAGATGCGATTAAAGCTACAGACTTTAAATAGGGAGGTCAATAGTTGGGTCAATCTATTCACTGGAGTCCTTAAAAACAGGGAATCTCTCCTAGCTAATGTCTGATATGTGGCTGGAGAGGAAGTGAGAGATTGAAGTCAAAAGGGACTTGACCCCCACCCCCCCCCATTGTTAGAGGTGCCACGTGGAAAGAAAGCATGAGAAGGAACGTGGGCAGCCTCTAGGAGCAAAGGCCAGCCCCTAGCCAATAGCCAGCAAAGAAAAGGAACCTCAGTCCAATGGGACAAAGAAAAGTATTCATGGGAGCAGACTCATCCTCAGAGGCTCCAGAAAGGGGTACAGCCTGGCTGACACCATGGCTTCAGCCTTGGAGAACCTGGTTAGGGGACGCAGCTGAGCCCCACTGACCCCAGACTTCTCAACTTCTGGCCTATACAAAGATAAGAGAATGAATTTGCGTTGTTTGAGCTGCTCAGTTGTGGTAATCTGTTACAGGAGCGATGGGAAAAAAAATACACCAGGCCTCAGGGTTCCACTGCTTCCCACTGAGGCCATGCTGAAGCTGTGAATTTAGGCTTCCTTGTAGTTCAACCACTCTCAGCTCCTCATAGTACACTGTCCAGCTGCAGGGGCCAGGGGGCTCTTAACACCACTGTGAGGCCTGGGTTCCACACCACCTCAAGTTGGTGATTCCTTGACCTGAGCTCATCATTTCTATCTGACAGCTCATGGCTGGCAACTCCCAGTCTCTCTCATTACAACCACCTGCCACACCATCTCTTGAATGCTCGATGTGCTGCCCAGTCCAGCCTCCCCTTCCAATCACATCCCTTCCCAATGCAGGCAGAGAGGACACCACAGTCGTACTTCTGCAGCAGCCACTGTTCTCCCACTCCACCAGCACATTGCCCTCTGCCCATGAGGGATCCAACTTCAGAGACTTGCCCCAGAGCTTGCCTGTGGGGACAATATTCAGTAACAAGCCCCAGAAGAGAGCCTGAGTTGGGGGTTCCTGTGAAAATGACATATTAGGAAAGAACAGGGAAGGTGGAGGAACAAAGCAGGGATGTGAGGTCATGAAGAGCCCTTGATGCCATCCTGCAGGGAGGAGAGGAGACAGAGGGACCATCCTCCAGAACCATCCCAGAGGGGGCGAGGGGCTGGGTGGCTGTACTCCTCCCCACCTTGGTCACTGGCAAAGGTCTGATAAGTCCTGAAAGATGCAAATTCCCGGATGCTCCCCATCCTCCATATATGCAGGCCAAGTGGATTCCAGCAGCTTTGGGGCAGTGCCCCCTGCCCCGGCCCTGCAGATGCTGATGTGGGGTGTGAACTGATGGTGCAGGGTTCCAGAGTAGGAAGGACCGACAGGCCCACTACAATTTGGAGCATGGGAGGTCAGGTGCATTTGCCTGCTTGTTGAATAAATAAAAGGACATTGAGACACTCCCCCGTTTGGTCACTTACTCATCTGAGCACACCTTCCCCCTCTGCTCTTGATACCAGCTGCACGCTAGACACAGACATGATCTCTGGGACAGACTCTGTCCCAGAGATCCTCAGAGAGGAAGGGAAGACAGCTGTATGTGTCCTCTGTGAGTTCCAGGGGCACCAGCTTAGCCTGGGGTGAGCTGTGGGGAAGGCCCAAGGAAAGCTTCTTGGAGGAGGAGATGGCTAAGGGACGCTTTTAAGTAAGAAGAGCAAATAAATCATTGTGTGGCAGGCAAATGGGCAATCCTTTTGCACCAGAGGCCAAGAGAGGCCTATGAGTCTGTCAGGCTTGGGACCCCCGTACTATCACGTGCTAGCTGGGTTGTCCCACGTAAGTCTCCTCCTCTCCCTGGAGCTCAGTTTCTGAACCTGTAGAAGGAGGGAGTTGGCTGAGTTGGAGCAGAGGGCCAGAGGCCATTGTCCACAGGGAGCCAGGACATGACCGTGGCCAGGCCTCCCTGTCCAGCAGGCTGAGTTCTGGCCATAAAGCCCCAGGGCCATTGTGAGGGCTGAGGACAGCTTGCCAGGGCTTGGGGCAGTGTGGAGGCTCAGTACTTTGTGTATGAGTGTGTGCATGCATGTGTGTGACTGTGTGTGTGTATGTATGTGTGCACATGTGTGTGGTATGTATGGTGTGTGCATATGTGTGTGTATGCATATATATGGTGTGTGTTGTGTATGTGTATATACATATGTGTGTGGTGTGTATATATGTGTAGTGTATATGTGTGTGGTGTATGTATGTGTGTGTAGTGTGTATGTATGTGTGAGTATATGGTATGTGTATACATATCTGTCTGTGTGTATATATGCACTTGTGTACATGTGTGTATATGTGGGGGAAGTATGGTGTGTGTGCCTGTGTATATACATGTGTGTGGTGTGTGTGTGTGTGTGTGTACATGTGTGGTGTGTGTGTATATATGTGTGGTGTGGTGTTTGTACATGTGTATGGTGTGGGTTGGTGTTAGTCATCCCTTACCCTCCTGCCCTCCCTTGGGTTAACCCTACAAGCCCCAGGCCCTTGTCCAGGGCAGACGGTGGCTGTGCCACTGGGCCTTCCACCTTGGGCTATTTCTGCTCCAGCCTTGGCCTCCTGGGCAGCAAGCAGGCAGGTGGAGCCAAGTGTCCAGGCCCTGTCAGAGGAGGGAAGGTGGGCCACAGGGGGGCATGTGGGACCAGGAGGAGGCATTTCCTTCCCTGCCCACCAGGCAGACGGCTCCTAATGTGCGACAGACGCTGGAGCTCTGGACTCTCCGTCCTCCCCACTGCCGGGCCAGAGGTGGGGTTGAGGCTCACAGAGCAGGCCCCAGAGGTCTTCACTGATCCCACAGTGTTGCCCCCAGAGCCGGGATTCCTGGTGGGGTTGAGCGGACAGGAGCTCAGTCTGGAAGCCTTCCTCACTGCACAGATCAAATCCTCCCTCATACAGCCAAGTAGGAAACTTCCAGGAGCCCCAGGAAACTCAAGCCCTGAGTGGTACTCTCAAGACCCACTTTGACAGTGTTTTGCAGGTTTGTGTCTTTTGTGCATAAATTGTGGTGAGTTAACCAGCGCCCTCAGTTCATGAGGACTTGCCAGCATGGGCTGGTTTTAACTGCTTCTTGTTTCTGTCCCAGAGGCCCACTCTGATGTGTTTGGTGTTGCTTTTTGTCCAGGATTTATTCTTTGAACACACATTATTTTGTGCATGGAAGTTTTTAATTTAGGTTTTTACTTTTTCTGCTCAGCCCTGCATTTTTAAGTTTCATCTGGTCCTCTGATCAGTGTGTCCACTGAACGCCGTCTTCCATTCCCCTGGCCTCCTTCAGTTCCTTCTTTCTCAACAAGGCTGTCCTCACACCCCCTCCTTGTCCCCTCTGAGAGCTGTGTGAAATGAGAGTACTCTGGAAAATGATAGAGGCCTTTGGTATCCTGGCCAGCTCAGAACAGAGGCCCAGGCAGAGACTCCAATGTCCTTTGGCTTTGGGCTAATGGCAGCCAAGCCCTGGGTAAACGTCTGAGACAAATGTGGGTCTAGGAATGAAAATCCATAGGGTTAGTGTGATAAAGCCAGTGATGAGAACACATGAATACACACACACAGGTATGTATACATGCATACACACTTGCATACATGGATACACATATATTCATAGACACACAGATATATACAAATATACACGCATACATAATATAAGCACACACATATGCATGTACACTCACACACATGCACACGTCACCACTGTCTTCCCCACTCACACCCATTGTACACACTTGTGCCAGGCATTCTGTCAGCTGCATTTCACTGAGGCCCCACAACACATAAATTCCTGGGGGAATTTATGACCACCTTACAGATGAAAAGCTGAGGCCCCAAGAGGACCGATGCTACGGGCACATGGCCTGACCCCAGAGGGTTCTGTCTGGCGGTCACGGGCGGCAGGTGCTGAGTTACAGATTTCTCGAAGAAACTAGCGGTGGTCTCTGTCTTGGTTGGGGGTATAGGGGAAAAACCCCCACTGTCTGAAGAGGAGGGTGATGCTGGATCCAAGTGGGAGGTCAAAGGTTGGAGGTCAGTGTGGAAAAGTGAGCTCTGAAAGCGAGGGGTGTCTGCAGGAACTTCCCCACAGACAAAAGCACTTTGGAGGTCAGGTGGGAGGCCAGGGGTCCTCAGGGAGCCCCCTGGCGAGGCGGTGCCCAAAGTCTGCTTATGTTCCAGTGATAAGGGATGAGGGACAATGGATAAGGGATGGTAGTTCCTGGGTCTTGGACCCTTCAGGAAATCACTTTCAGGTCTGCCTCCAGTGAGTACTACAGGAAAATGGCCTTTTACTTTAAATTGCCTCGATTTTCAATTTGCTTGATATTTGAGCAGCAGGAGGCCTGCTGAGGCCTTCTTGTTCCCTGCCTGGAGCAGCCTGGAGCTGGACAATTCCAGAGCACAGCAAGAAGGATGTGGCTTCCCTAAGGGGCATGGGACATCTGCGGGCCAGAGGTGTCCATGGGAAGGGCCCTCAGGTGAAAGCGCAGATCTCCAGCTACCCCTCTGCCCCGTAGCCGGGGCTCTGGCTCCTGGAACCTGGGTCTGCAGCCCATCTACCCACCCACAGACCAACATTTTCCATCCTTCCCTGATGCCGCCTTCCAGGGTCCTCCCCCAGCTCCGGGTCCCCTGCAGCACCCCGAGCCCGCTCCCACCTTCCTATCTGGGCTCCTCCTCTGGAACAGGCCCGGGTCCACAGTAGGGAGTCAGCATGGGAATGAGGCTGACAGGATCACTTTCTCCCCAGACACTGGCCGAGCCCCACAGGTAAGATTCCCATCCTCAGGACCCACGTCCAGCTCTGGGAACAGAAAGTGACTCTAGAAATGAGGAGGAGGGGTACTATAAAAGAAACAAAGCAGGGTCCCCTGAGAAGGTAACATTCAGGGATAGACCTGGGAGAGGTGAAGCCAGGCAACCTCTCAGAGGTCAGAGCAGGCAGGGGCTTCGGGATATTGTGGGGTTGGCTTCTCTCTGACAGACAGGGCCCAGGAGGGTCTGAGCCATGGAGGGATGGTCGAACTTGAACTAAGACCCTGTGGGGAGTGGGTCACGGGGGTGGCCGGTGGGAGGGGTGCCTGAGGACAGATGGGGAATGATAGGTGAAGAAAAGGTGGAGGATGACTCCAAGGTTTATGGCTTAGGCAGGCAGGTTTGGGGGAAGATGATGGCATTTTAATACAGTCCTGTGGCATTTCATGGCATCCCCAGTCTCTCTCCCTGACACGTGCTCCTGTAGTCTGGATTCCAGCCCAGACTGCAGGGCCCTGGCAGGCGTGATGAACATTTACTCCTTGCTGGTGTGAAGAGCTGCCTGAGGCGTGGGTGATGAAAAGCGTGGCTTGCAGACAAGCAGGCAGGCATGCTGCCATCCGAGGAGACGGATTCCATAGGACAAGGAAAGTCCAGGGGACATCCCAGGGGAAGCAGCGTCGTGTGTTCTTCTGAAAATTTTCGTTGGGGAGCCGAAGCCTTTAACTCTGAATCACTCATGTTTTTTTGTTTAAACAACAATCAATTTTTAAATGTTAAATATCTTTCAGTGAACGAAGGACGGGAGGCATTGAATGATTCATCCCTGTGATTTGGTTTTTGGCCGCTGGTCCCCGCTAGGGCTCTGAACATCCACTCTGGGGGTCAGTGAGATCTGGGCTTGACTGGCCCAGGGCAGTTCCTGTTTTCACAGAGACTGCTCGTCTCCGCTCTGCTCTATCCCCTGCTTGCCCCTTCTGCCTTGGGACCAGCCCAGCTCCCTGGACGTGTCTCCTCCATCCACACGTGCTCTCTCTCAGGGGGTAGGCAGGGGGCCCATTTGCCCACCTGTGGGTGGGCTGCTTCAGGAATCACTTGGGATGGGAAGTGGGGCACTGCGGGCCAGGTGATAGGTTGGGGTCCAGTTCTGCCCCCACTCACCCTGTTTCGCATGAGGGCACTGGAGACACCAGGGCTAGGAAAAGAAGGGTGTACCACTGGGCCTGGGCTCTGTGCCCCCCAGGACCACACTCACGGGGAGACAGTGCAGGGGTGTGGGCTCCAGGGTGAGGCTCTTGTCCTGGCCCTGTGTCTTCTGGCTTCATCATCCTGGGCCAGTTGTTGAACCTCTGTGTGCCTCAGTTTCCAAGTCTTGAAATTATGGGGATACCAGCAGCCAGCCTCTGGTTGTCATGACTGCAGGGAGCAAGTGTATATCTGGGGGTGTGTGGCAGTCACTGGGGTGATGTGTGTCTAGGCCAATGCCAGGGCACGTTCCTGTCCACAATGCCCTGAGCCCTCCCAATTATTCCACACGAGCACCCCAACAGACAGGAGGGAAACAAGGTCGGGTGATGGAAGTCCTCATGGGAGGGCTCACAGTGGGGTGGCCGGGCTGGGCCCTGGTGTCCAGGCCTGTGGTAGCCCCTGCTCCAGCTGCCTCTCTCATCAAGGTCCCTGGAACCCTGGCCAGCCATCCTGCCTTTCTTGCCCAGCAATGGGGCTGCCCCAAATTCTATAGCCTGAACTGAGCCTCCCTCCCATGCCCTGCCCCTTACCCAGGGCCCTTGGAATGCCCTCTCTGCCCACGAGGCAGGGCCTGTTCCCCACCCTCCACATCCCACAGCTTGCCCACCCTCCCTGTCCTGCCCCCACCAGCCATCCCCATCCAAGGGCTGCTCCTGATTTCGGCCCTTGTGCCCCTTGCTCCATGGTCCCTCTGCTCCTACTGTCTCCTTGTGGCCACTGCCTATTCTTCCAGACTGCTCAGATGTCACCACCTCCATGTAGACACCCCTGATTTCTTCACCCCCACCAAAAGACAGCAGTCCTTCTTGTGCCCCCACCGCCCAATATACATTGTTCATCCTCCACTGCTGAAATCTCCCCCTACCCCAGGCCAGGGGTCTATGTCAAGCCCCCTCTGAGCCACCAGGGCTGAGAAGGGAAGAAGTGGGACCACGCTCTTCACAGGACATGTGCCCGGGGAGGGAGAGGTTGTGTGCAAGGGAGGAGGCAGAGTTGGAGGGTGAGAGACTGGAGATGGACAAAGGGGGACAAAGATCAGAAGTCAGCACTGGACAGATAAGGAAAGAGAGGGACAAGGCGAGAGAGACAGGCAGTGAGGAGACAATGAGAGTGATAGACAGAAAGAGAATCAGAGAAGAAAAGAAACAAGAGAGAATGAGGCGGGTGGAGAGAGAGAGAGAGAGAGAGAGAGAGAGAGAGAGAGAGAGATTCAGGTTGGGGAGAAGGGAGGGAGGTGAGACAGGGAAACAGAATAAGAGAAAGGCAGAGAGAGAAACCAACCAACTAGAGACACTCCCTGCCTGCCCACCTGCCCAAGAGAAGGAAGGGAAGCAGGGGGAGGGCGGAGGGGGGCAGCAGGGGGAGGAGGCCGGCCAGGCTTGACTGTCTCCTGGGAACCCTGACCCCACCTCCGGCGGCCCAGCCGCTCACCTCACAGCCACGCTCAGATTTCAGGGCTTGGAGCTCACGCAGATTCAGTAACAAATGCATGTGCAACACATTATGAAGAAAGCCTTAAAAAGCCCTCGTTTATCGCTGTTTACGTTACGTGATTGAGGGGAGAATTTGCCAAGACCAAAGGTTACTGCTGGTGTTTCTGTGATGAATATTACCTCAAACTAAAGCAATTAGCTTCAAGGAAACGTGCGCTGTCTTTGGGAGGGCTTTCAAGAGTGACCCGTAATGTGCCTGCGATGGATTTCCACGCTACACAGCACGACCAGCCGCACGTGCACATCTGTTTTGCACGGAGTTTCCGTGTGCACTTGACCTGATCGCCTGCCTCTCTGGGCCTCGGTTTCCCTTTCTACGGAGTTGGGAGCGGCAGGGGGAGGGGGTGTGGACTGGACCCAGGCTCCAGGACTCCTCTCGGCCCAGCCGAGGTGATTTACTTCCACTGGTTTGTGCTTCCTGAGCATATCCTTTAGCCTTTCTCCCTGAGGCTGTTTCTGTTCACGTTTGGCTGATAAAACCCTTTCTTGAGGCAATTATGGAAATTGCTTGAGTGGTAATTAGTGAACGGTAATTAGTGAACTCTCCTTTCTTCCAAGGAGAACACGTGACAAATCTGCCCTGCCCTGCTTCCCTCTCCTCGGCTCCCCAGTCATGGCTTTGGGGGCAGTCGGAAGATGGCTGGAGCAGGGCCTTGTGCCTTCAGACGTGACTGGGTGTGCCTCAGTTTCCCTATCTGTAAGCAGGGTGATGATAGCACCTACGTGGTGCTGTGAGGAGGGAATGCAATGGTTCCCGGCATGTCGGCAGCATAAATGAAGGTCATTGTCACTGTCGTGCCCAAGAATCTGGAGGACTGGCCAGTGCAGCTGCAGGGAAGGAGGGAGGGAACTCTCCATTGAGGCGAGAGGGGCAACTCCCTGAAAGGGAGGGGAAAGAGATCAGAACCTGTTGGGATGTGGGGGAGGTCCTGCCGTCTGCTTCCCACTGCCTGTCCCCAGTCACCTTGTAAACCAACCAGCTGAAGTCACATAGGTGCTGTTGCTGCGCCCCCATTATTCGCATCTACCGCTAGCAGAAGGTGGAGATACCAGCTCCCAGGGGCACGGAGAGGTGGACTGACCTTAAACGCACAGGTGGCAGCCAGGATCTGCCCCTTATTCTCTGTTGGCACTTAGCAGGGGTTCCTCATTGGAAGATGGGACTAATCATATCCCTCCCTCCTATGGCTGTAGAAAGACGGAGTAGATTATACAGGGAAAGCGCTCAGCAGAGGGCATGGAACAGACCCTGTGTGCAACAAGGCCTGTGAACATAGACTGTGGCGAGGGGGTCAGACCAGGCCCAGGGAGGCCCCAGGGGGGTACAGAACCACCTGGGTTTGTGTGCTGATGGGGAAAACCCCAAACAAATGACCTATCACTGCAAGATCTGGAAACAAAGCAGCAACCAAATTGAATTTGAGGGAGGGTCCGGCCTGACAGCCCAGCGGTCATACTCTTATACATGATACAGTCTCTGGCCTGAGCACAGAAGAAGCACGACTGTCCTCAGGAGTGATCAGGAGCCTGAGTCAGCAACTTGGGGCCAGAGGGACAGAGGTCACTGGGAGAGAGGAGTCCCAGAAGCTCTGTCTCAGCCTGTGCAACCTCCACAATGTGGAAAGTATCTGCCCAGAGACAGTCGTAGTGGAGGGAGGATAAAACCGTGAGTTGGAAAGCCAAGGCTCAACTGCCAGGGCAGCCACAGGCCGCATGTCTTAAGCAGCAAGGGGGACATCGGGGCTCCCCGAGTTGACCACTTGTTTCTTCCTCCCATTATTTCCCCCATTTTATAGATGAGAAAACTGAGGCTCAGAGGGGCTGTAACTGTACATTCAGGGCTTGAATGTATGTCTGTCAAGTTGCTGGATGGAACTGAGCTTTGTTGTAGTCACCCTGCACCCCCCAGCACCTAGCATGGAGCATGGCATGTCCTGGAAGCCCAATCAGTACCTCCCTCTCCCTGCCACCTGCAGGCCTCAGTGGCACCTCAGCTCCATCAGCCCAGAACTGGATGCAGGGTCACTTCCAACCATACCATCCCCAACAAGTCCTCTCTGACATCTTCTGAGCCAGTGGACAGAGGGGCAAGAAGCAGGCATGCAGCCCCCCAACTGCCCAGGCCAGCAGGAGCACTTTCCACTGCTGGACCCACCAACTGCTCTTGGGTAGGGCCCCATCCTCAGCTGCTCCTCCATGCGTCCAGCCCCAGGTGGCCTTGGCATTCCTGGTCCCTCCTTTGTCAGTGACCACAAGCCCTGTAACCCAAGGATGCCCAGAGGGACCCGACAACCCATCACGCCACTCTGCTTCCACCTCCAGAGAGACCAGCTAATTCCTCAAGGTCACCGCTCACCCTCAGCATAAAGCACTCATTCTTCCACAGCGTGGGGCTGAGGTGGGAAAATATTTTCCAAAGGTCAGTTTTCCAATTATACTTAAAATTTGAAAGTTCATTTCTTTTTTTTTTTTTGCCTCCCCTTGGTGTAGCCGTGTTCTGCTAATTTCATAAAGATACCATTTAGCTGAGGTAGGTGGGATTCTGGGCATCAGAACAGCTTCCCAACGTCAACAGCCAGCCGTAACCGTAACCACCAACTTCCCATCATTTGTGGGGAAAAAAACATTTCTCTCCCCAAAAATTATGGCCTGTAGGAACCAGACAACATCCCCATTGCTTGGTGGGAAATTACAGAGATTTTCTTATGTACTTAACTTTAAGCCACATTTATAAAGTTCTGCTAGGTCTTAATGACTTGCTCATGGGCCGCTGGGGATGCAGGATGTTGGAGGCCTTTGCTTCGGCGTGGGGTGATGCAGTTGAGCGCCTGTCTCATGGGACAGCGGCTCCTGGGGATCTGGCATGCAGCCCAAGAGCTGAGAACCCCCGGGGCCTGGAGGGAGGCAGGCAGGGCTCACTGAGGGCTTGGGTATGAGTCTGAGAGGGGTCGGAGCAGGCCAGACAGGACTGTCTTGGCTACACCCTTTGAGTGGGAATGAAGTGAGGAACACACAGGCAATAAACATGGGACTCCCCCTCATCTGCCTCAGGTGACCCCAAAGGGAATTGGGATCTAACCCTCTCCCTACCTCCACTCCATCTGTCCTCCACACTCCATTCTTCCCCAGCCAGACTGTGTCTTTCCCTCATCCAAACCATCCAGGCCCCCATGTGGTTCAGAGGGAGGTGGCTCCTCCCTGAGGTCTACCAAGACATCCACCCTCTCCAGTCACTCTGCTCCCAGCACATGGGGCTCCTTGCTGGTTCTAAGCCTGGGCACAGCACAGCCCCACACAGGGCCTCAGCCCCTCCTCTCTAAGACAGGGTAGCCAAAGTTTTTATGAGGATGAAATGAGGGGATGTAGTGAAGATGGCACCAGAAGCCTCTGGGGGGCAGGTGAGGGGCTCAGAGGGCTACATCGCACCAAGGATGGGAGGCCAGGCTTTTCCTGGACTGGGGAGGGGCAAACTGCAGGGCAGGATGGAGCTCTCACCTTCTGGGGTTCTCCCCTTCTGTGCCAGTCTCTCTGGGGCACCTCCAGGGGTGAGGAGCCCACAGACCAGGCACAGCTGGGTTGACATGAGAAGGAGGAGTGGCAGCCAGCAAGAAGGCAGAAGCAGAGGGCCCAGAGGACAGGCTGGAGCCGGACCTGGGGTCAGGGGTGCAGGAGCAGTGAGAGGCCTCCGTCCTGTGGGGACTGGGAAGGGCAAGATGCAGGTGTGGTGAGGGGCTTGGGTGTGCAGATCCCACCCCTTACTAAAGGGTTGAGGGGCTTACTGGGCCCAGGAAGGGGTGGGAGGGAGATTCTTGCCCAGTCTGCAGTAGGGCTGTGCCTCTCAGTTCCAGATTATGAGCCTGGTGGTACCAGCAATGCCAAACTTTAGAAGAACGAAAAATCCAGCTTTTGATGTGAAATATCCCAATTTTCCAAGTTTGGCACCTATTTCATATTTTTAAACACTGGGCATGTCATACCACACCAGGCTTTGGGTCTCAATCAGTCCTATCATCTCCCATCTTTCCCCTCACCCCCATGCTACAGCCACTTCTTGTGGTTCCTTGCTCCTATCTCAGGGCCTTTGCTCATGTTTTCTCTGTTCCTCTGCCCAGGAAACCCCTCACCAATAATTGCATGTCCAGCTCCTTCTTCGTTCAGAGGGCTCTGGCCATCTGTCACTCCAGTTCACTGTTCCAGCCCTGCCCTGACTTCACTTTAAATTATCCATCCATTCATCCATCCACCAGCCCATGTATTCATTCACCCACCCATCCACCTCTCCACCCACTTATCCATCCTATAAGTGCACAGGGACAGGGCAGACAGAGAATGGCTACTGTGTGGTTGAGAGCTGAATGGAGATTCTGGAGGTTGTACAATGTTCAGGAAAATTGGAGTTCTGCCTATCCAGTGGGAAGGGTTACTCTAAACCCACCCTAAAAAACCTAAAAACAAACTTCACCAAGATCAAGTTTATTCGCCAGTAAATTGACTGCCTGTCAGAAAATCAGTCAACAACACTCTTTAAAGAAAAACAACATCCAGGACCTCAACAGCATAGCATTTACAATGTTTGAAACACAATAAAAATTCCTAGACGTGCAAAGAAGAAGGAAGAGGGACTCACAACCAGGAGCAAAAATACAAAACAAAACAAAAAAAACCCCAATGAAACAGACACAGGAAAACATGTTGAATTAGGAGACAAGAATTTTAAATGATTGTTATAGTACACCATATTATTTATTATATTCTGGTCGTGAATTTAAAGTAGAAGATAGAGTGGGAAAAAAAGTAGGAATTTCATCAGAAAAAATAAAACTATAAAGAAGAATCATGTGGATTTTCTAGAGCTGATAAAGAAAATATTTGCAAAGTGAAATTCTCTAGATAGGTTTAATAGCACTGCAGGAGAAAAGATCAGTAAACTCAAAGACAATAGAAACTATCCAACTGAAGCATACAAAGGAAAAAAAACCAGAAAAAAAATAAACAGAGCCTCAGAATTGTATGGAAAAATGTCAGTCATAACATATATGCAGTTGAAGTTCCAAGAGAAGAGAGAAAGACTGGGGAAGAAAAATATTTGAAAAAATAGTGGCAGAAAAATTTTGAAATTGGGTGAAAACTGTAGACCTACAGATGAAAGAAGCACAAAAGAACTCAAGCAGAAAAAGCAGAAAAAAAAAAAAAACCACACAAGGGCTTATCAGATTCCATTTGTGAAAAAGTAAAGTTAAAGAGAAAAATCTTACATGTGGTCAGACAAAAAGACACAGTTATATAGAAACAAAGATAAAAATACCACTGAGTTATCAGCAGAAACAAGGCAAGTCAAAAGACAATAGAATGATGTCAATGGAATACGGAAAGAAAAAAAAAAAAACCCTGCCAATCTAGAATTCTGTAGCAGCAAAAACACCACTTAATAATAAAGAAAAAATAAATGTATTTTTATACAAACAAAAGCTGAGAGAATTTATCACCAGAGATTTGAACTACTAGGAATGTTAAAGAAAATTCTATGCATTGAAAAGAAATATCTGATGGAATCATATTTACTTGAAAAAATGAAATGCCAGAAATTGTAAACGTGTGGGAAAATATAAAAGATATAAAGTCTTATTAGAGAAAGAAAATGGATTTATATTGATAAGAGTGGATTCTTCAGAAAAATATAGTAATTCTAAGCATTAATACACCTAATAACAGAGACTCAAAATGCAGAGAAGTGAAAACAGAGAACTAACGAGAAATAGACACATCAACAGATATAGTTGTAGATTTAACCTTCCTTTCTGAGTAACTGATTAAAAATAGACAATTTAATAAGGATATAAAAGATTTGAACAACATCATAAACCAAGTTAATCTAACTGACATTTATAGAACACAGTCTGGAGAATATGCATTTTTAAGTGTACAATGGAAATTTAGAGAAACAACTCTTAATCAATTAAAAACGATTGAAATAATACAGAGTCTGTTCTCTACATACTCTGTAGAGAGTATACCACTACAGAGTTAAATTAGAAATTCATAACAATAAGGTAATAAGAAAATCCTCTAATCTTTGAAAGCAATACACTTCTAAATAGCCCATAGGTCAAAGAGGAAATCACAGGGTAAATAAGAAAATGTTTTAAACTAATGAAAATTAAAACAGAACATATAAAACTTTGTGGAATGAAGCAAAAGTTGTGCTTAAAGGGAAATTTGTAGCTTTAAATGTTTATATTATCAAAGACGAAGTGCCTCAAATCAATTATATAAGTAACCATATTTAGTATTTAGAAAAAAAACAAATTAAACTCAAAATAGAAAAAAAGGGAAATAATAAAGATAAAAATAGAATTCAATGAAATAGACAAACAAGGAATAGAACAAACAGTAGAGACAATTAATGAAATAAAAGTTGGTTATTTGAAAGGATCAATAAAATTAATAAAAGTAATAAAAGGTCAATAAAAGTAAAAAGAGAGAAAACACAAATTATTTTTATGGATCAAAGAGGAGATGTAATTACAGGTCCTGAAGACAACAAAAGAATAATCAATGAATATTATGGACAACATTATGCCAATAGCTTTGTCAACTTAGATGAAATGAACAAATTTCTTAAGTCATAAAATGCCGAAATCCTCTCTCTCTTTCTCTCTGTCTCTCAAACACACACACACACACACACACACACACACACACACAAACACACACACAGAGTAAACATAAATAGCCCTACACTTACTAAAAATTTGAAATTTCCCCACAAAGAAAACTTTAGGCTCAGATGGTTTCACTGATGCATTATATCAAACATTTAAGAAAAAAATAGTATCAATCTTACACTAACTCTTTCAGGAGAAACTTTCCAATTAATCTATGGGTCTAGCATAACCTTAGTAACAAAACTAGGAAAGGACATTACAAGAAAATAAAATTATAGACCAATATTATTTAAAAATATGGATAAAGGGGCTTCCCTGGTGGTGCAGTGGTTGAGAATCTGCCTGCTAATGCAGGGGACACGGGTTCGAGCCCTGGTCTGGGAGGATCCCACATGCCATGGAGCAACTAGGCCCGTGAGCCACAACTATTGAGCCTGCGCATCTGGAGCCTGTGCTCCGCAACAAGAGAGGCTGCTATAGTGAGAGGCCCGCGCACCGTGATGAAGAGTGGCCCCCGCTTGCCACAATTAGAGAAAGCCCTCGCACAGAAACGAAGACCCAACACAGCAAGAATAAATAAATTAATTACTAAAAATATGGATACAAAATTCTTAACAAATATTAGCAAATCAATTCCAGGAAAAAACGTTTGTGTGTTTATGTGCACATGCACGCATGCATTTGTTAATACCAGGAATGCAAGATTGGTTTAATATTCAAAAATCAATATAATTTACCACAATAACAGAAAGAATGCAAAAAATATCATATGATCATCTCAATAGATGCACACACACACAAAAAAACAATTTAAAAATTCAACACCTATCCAAATCCCATGATTTGGAGGAAAACAACCCAACTCTTAGCAAATTCTACGAACAGAGGGAAACTTCCTTAACCTGTCAAAGAGTATCTACAGAACTGGAACTGAAAAGAACTAGAACTTGAAGAAAACATAAAAGAATATTTTTGCAACCTTGAGGCAGGCAAAGTTTTCTTAGAGAAGACACAGAAAGCACTAGCTAAAAAAACACAAAACTATATATATAATATATTTTTATATATTTATATATATTTATATATATATATATATATAAATGAGACTTCAGCAAAATTAAAAACTAATTTTTCCTCATCAAATGACACCACTAAGAAAATGTACAGACAAGTCATGTAATGAGAGAAAAAGTTTTTTTCTTTCTGATTTCTATCATCTTTCACTCTCAGGACTTGTATCCAGAATATATAAAGAACTCCCACAACTCAACAGTGAAAAGACAAATAACCCAACAAAAATGGCCTTGAAAAGATATGTCACCAAAGGAGATATACAGGTGATCAATAGGAACATGAAAAGTGCTTACCACTGTAAAATCAACATAAGACAGCACCATTGCATACACACCAGAGGGGCTAAAAGTAAAAAGAATGACAATTCAAAATATAAGTGAGGGTGTGGAGCAATTGCATACCTCATACATTGCTGGTAGAAATGTAAAATAACACAACCACTTTGGGGAAAATTTTGGCAGTTTCTCACAAAGTTGAAAGTATATTCACCATATGACTCAGCACTAGCTTTCTAGATATTGATCAAGGAGAAATGAAATCATGTATCCATCCAAAGATTTGTATTGTAATGTTCATAGAAACTTTGTTAATAATTTAGTTAAATTGCAAACAATCTAGATGTCCAGAAAGAGAATGGATAAACAGACGGTGATACACCCATACAGTGGAATGTTAGAAATGAAGGTACTGCTGATACATAGAGCAACATGGATGAATCTCAGAATCACTGTGTTGAGTGAAAGAACACAAACACAGGTGACTCTGATGCACGACTCAATTTATATGAGAGTGTAAAATAGGATTTGTGGGTGCAGGACAGCGTCCTCTATAGCAGCATGTTTTGAAATCTCTATTCACCTTGTCTTTTCTGCTTTACAATGTATTAGGTCACTAGTCCCTATCAGTGTATTTGGATCTGCCTCTCTCTCTTCATCAGTAGCGTGGCATTCCATTGGGTAGACAGAACATAAACTATTTACCCAGCCTGCTATTGGAAAACAGAAATTGTTTCCAGTCTTTTGTCCTCATAGCACCAGCACAGTGAAACTCCTTGTACATATGTCTGGTGCATGTCAACAAGTCTATCCAGCTGGAGCACAGATTCCTAGAATGGACTTTTAGGGTCAAAAGAATGCATTGGCTTTTTTCTTGGGAAGCCAGAACACAACTCCAAGCTCTCCAGGGAATGAGGGCTTACCTTATTGAGCCATCTTAAGGCACCAAGGGCCATGAGTCCAGAACTTCCAGTATGGACAGGCATTAGGAGTCACTACTAGCCACCAACATAGTTCTGATGACCTCAGACGACAGCTAAGTTGTGCTGGTAACACCTGCCAATGGCCATACTATCTGCTAGACCTCAAGGTGTTCCTGCCTACCTACAGGTCAGCAGGTTGAAAGACACTTGGGAGAAGATCTGCCCAGGATAGAGCTTTGTCTGAACACAAACAGACTAGGGCTTCTATCTCAGGGAAGAGGCGGCCAGAGCCCACATGCAGAGCCCTTCTTGCCAAGTCTCCAACTACCTTAGGTTATAAGACAGGGGCAGTGGCTGCAAAAGCAGACAACTTCCTGGACCAGGACTCATATGTCAAAACCCCAATGTGCCTGCTTGGTACCTCCTGGTCTTTCTCTTCTTGCCAGCTTCCACACTCATCTCTGAGTATGATCCCACCCCCTCAAACCCTAGCCTTCCAGTCTACCCTTCATACCCCTCCAAGGCAATCATTCTTTTTTAAAAAAATTTTTTATCAGAGTATAGTTGATTCACAATGTTGTGTTAGTTTCAGGGGTAATCATTCTTTATGAAAATAAACTTATAAAATTATGAAAAGATTTCTGCTTCTGGTCAATAAAGAGTAACATAGTCCAGATTTACCCTCTCATCTGAAACAAACAAACAAAAAATAAACAGATATTTGAAACAATGGTTTTTCAAGATATTGGATATCAGGCAGTGGACTGTATTCTATAAAGGCCAGGAAACAATGGAGGTCAGCCCTGCAATTACTCCTTTGAGAGTTTCCAGGCCACAGTGCAAGGAGAAGGAAGCCAGATGGAGTCTGGTGGTCTTACTGAGTTGAGAAACAAAGCTGAGAGTCTGGGGAGAATAGATAGCTAGAACTGTAGGACAGAGTATTAGTGAGTGGAGACCTGCAGAGAGATAACTCCAAAGAACTGCAGAGGACCCCCACCCCCACCCCCACCCCCAAGCATGTAGCAGAGTATGAATTAGCACTTGCATGGGAGAAACTAGTCAAGGATGAAGAAAGAACTACCAGAAAGGATTATAGATAACAAAGCCCAGTACTCACACAGGACCACGAACAGTGCCTGTTCCCACCAACCAGATTAGAAAACCTCATGACTAACAGAGCATTGGATAGAATACACAGACAAGTCTTGTCTTCTCAGCAGGGAATCATTTACCCTAGACTGAGCACTGCTCCAGCACCACCTAATAAATCTTAAAAGCATAACCTCAAATCATCAAACTATTTCCAAGTAATTTAACTGCGTTCCAGAATGAAGCTCAATAATATTTGCAGGAATATGAATTATTCAGCACCCAACTAGGTAAATTCCACAATGCCTGGCAACCAATAAAATTACCAGACATGAAAAGAAGTAAGAACATACAACTTACAATGAGGAGAAAAATGAATCAAAACTGACCCAGAAGTGACACAGATATTAGAATTAGCAGACAAGAATATCAAACAGCTATTATATTCTATATGTTTAAAAAGTTAAGTAGACACATGGAAGACATAAAAAGGACCTAAAACCAAACTTCTCTTAAAAAGAAAAACAAAGCTGGAAGACTAACACTAGCTGATTACATGACATCGTAAAACTACAGTAATCAGAACAGTGTTGTATTGGCACAAAGATAGTCAAATACATTGATGGAACAGAATAGAGTCCAGAAATCAATTTCTCCCAAATATAGAAATACAGTTAGCTGACTTTAACAATGGTCAAAGGCAATTCAGTGAAGAAAGGATAGCCTTTTTAACAAATGGTGCTGAAACAATTGGACATCAAAAGGGAAAAAAAAAATTGAACTTCTGTCCAAAACTCATATCTGAATTTAAACTAAAATGGATCATATACTTAAATGTAGAACTCAAAACTATAAAACTTCTAGAACAAAACACAGGAGAAAACCTTGTGACCTGGGCTAGGCAAAGATTTACTAGCTACAACATCAAAAGCACCATCCATAGAAGAACAATCGATAACTTGGACATCATAAAAAGTAAAAACATCTGCTTTGCAACAGACACTCTTAAGAGATGAAAAGACAAGCTACAGACTGGGAGAAAACCTTTGCAAAACATATATCGAGTAAAGAACTTATATCTATAATTATTAAGGAATTATCAAAATTCAATAAAAAGTAAACCCAGTTTTAAAACGGGCAAAATCTTTGAATAGGCACTTTACCAATGAATATACATGAATGGCAAATAGGCTCATGAAAAGATGCCCAACATCATTAGTCATCAGAAAATGCAAGTTAAAAACACAAGGAGATACCACTACACACCTAATAGAATGGGTAAAATTAAAAAGACTCACCAGAGACTGATTGAGAATGCAGAGAAACCAGGACCGGAGGGAAGGTAACATGGTATAAGCACTTTGGAAAACAATTTGACTGTTCATTAAAAAGTCATAGTGGGGGTCTTCCCTGGTGGTGCAGTGGTTGAGAGTTCGCCTGCCGATGCAGGGGACACGGGTTCATGCCCTGGTCCGGGAGGATCCCACATGCCACGGAGAGGCTGGGCCCGTGGGTCATGTGCGTCCGGAGCCTGTGCTCCGCAACGGGAGAGGCCGCAGCAGTGAGAGGCCCGTGTACCACAAAAAAAAAAGTCATAGTGGGATGTCAGCATGAGGCACTCTGTGGATTCACTCAACAGAGAAAAAAACAAAGCTGGCAATAGTTATTTTAAAAAACCCTAATCATTTAAAGTCTCTGGAATTTGTCCTAAGGGCATATAAAAAGGGGAAAAATTCATTCAAGAAAACATACTAAAACTTGGTAAGAATATCAAGAGTCTGCATCATTTGAGCCATTTCTTCTCTCCCTCTCCACTCTCAGCTTGAGGGACACTCCACTGTAGGTGAGTATGGCCAAGAAGATGGTGCTCCCTTTCCCTTCAGCTCTCAACCAAGCCTTACTATACCTCACTGAGAAGGGCAGGCCACAAGGATTTCTAATTCCCTGAAATTCCAAGTTGAAGAATTCCTGGTGAGTGTGGCTGAGAGGTCAGGAGCTCCCTTTTCCCACCAGCCTTGCACCTATAGGACAGAGGCTCTACCCTTGGCACAGCAGGCCAAGAATACTAGAGCTCTAATCATCCCCAGTTTAGGGCAGAGTTTCCAGATCAAGAAAGGCAAGTAATGAAGATCAGTGGCTACTGCCCCATTCGGAGCCCAGAAGAGTGGATTAGATACTATGTCCAGGAGGAGAGGTAGTCCATAAGAAAAGAGAGCTCCAAAGCTCTCCACAAAGGAACTGACATTATTTGAAACAGAGTATGGAGAAGTTTAATTCTAAAGTTGCTCTCAAAAATAATAGCTCCTCTTAATTAAGAACAGCAAGCTAAACCATAGGCCATCTATGTCACCAGAGAGAACCAGGGAAAGATACAGTAAGAAGACGCCCCCTGGGTTCAAAACAAACCTCAAAGACTGGTCTCAAAATCTACTTCTGTCCAAATATCTGGATCAGACTGCTGAGAAATACATGCCCAAGGGCATTGCCAAAACTATAAAGCAATCAGCTGGGAATTAGTGGTGCCTAAAGGATAGAGAGTAATATCAAATGAAGAAGGTAGATTAATAGAGAACTCAGGGAAAGAGATAGTCAAAAAGAGCCCTGCTAAAACCACTGTCATCCCAGGGTGACTCTGTACATGCTCAAGGCTCTGCCCCCAGAGGAGCAACAGCAATGGTTTCATGCTGTGGGGGAAGTAAAATTCACTAAAATAATCTAGTCAAGTCACAAAAAAAACAACAAAAAGAGCAATCCAAACTTGCTACAATATATTACCTAAAATATCCAACATTCCACAAAAAAATATAAGACATGAAAAGAAACAGGAACATTTTACACAGAAAAAAAAAGAAGAAGAAAGTGCTTCTAAAAGGGTCCATAAGTCATATTTAATAGACAAAGACTTCAAGGTCACCATTATAAATATTTTCAAAGCCCAAAAGAAACCATGCTTCAAGAAGTTAAGGAAGATATGAAGACAATGTTTCATCAAATAGAGAATATCAACACACATAGAAACTATTAAAAAAGAACCAAATGAAAATTCTGGAGTTGAAAAGTATAATAAATGAAATGAAAAATTTATTAGAGGGGCTTAACCAGATTTGAACTGGCAAAAGAAAGAATCAGTGAATTTAAAGATAGATCAGTAGAGATAATGAAAACAACAGAGAGAAAATAGAAGGGAGAAAATTGAACAGAGCCTCAGAAAAATGTGGGATACCTTTAAATACTACGAGGTGAAGAGAAAGAAGCAGAAATAATATTAGAAGAAATAATGGTTGACAAACTTCCCAATTGATGAAAAACATTAATCTACACATCCATGAACCTCAACAAATTCTAATTAGGATAATAACAAAGAAATCCACACCCAGATACATCATAGTAAAAATGCTGAAAGACAAAGAGGAAATCATGACAGCAACAAGAGAAAATGAATCTTATATCCAGCAAAACTATCTTTCAAAAATCAAAGTGAAATCAAAACATCCTTGGGTAAACAAAAAGATAATTTGTTGTTAGCAGCCCAACTTATAAGAAATGTTAAAAGAAGTTCTTTAGGCTGAAAGCAAATAAACGCAGATGAAAATTATAATCCACATAAAAAACCTGTTAAAGTTAATTATGTAATTATTAAAAATCCCAGAAAAAAAATCATATTTTTCTTTCTTCTTTTAACTGATATTAAAAAGCAGTTGTATGAAACAACTTGTATATAAATGGGAGATACAAATTTGTTGGGATACAAATATCATATATTTGACAATAACAGCACAAATGAGGTGGAAAGAGCTGAGTTATATTGGAGTAAGAAAATGACACCAGGGGACTTCCCTGGTGGCACAGTGGTTAAGAATCCTCCCGCCAAGGCAAGGGACACACGTTCAAGCCGTGGTCCGGGAAGATCCCACATGTCGTGGAGCAACTAAGCTCATGCACCACAACTACTGAGCCCGCGTGCCACAACTACTGAAGCCTGCACACCTAGAACCTGTGCTCTGCAACAAGAGAAGCCACTGCACTGAGAAGCCCGGTCATTGCAATGAAGAGTAGCCCCTGCTCACTGCAACTAGAGAAAGCCCGTGCACAGCAATGAAGACCCAATACAGCCAAAACTAAAAATTAATTAATTAATTAAAAAAAAAAGGAAATGACACCAGATTGTAACTCAAAACCAGAGGAATTAATAAAGAGAAGCAGAAATGGCAAATAATAAGGTAAATATAACAACTCAGTAAATGCAGACTTCTCCTTTCTTTTCTCAGCATCTCGCTAAATATAAAGTAGCAAATGTAACAGTGTACTGTTGGTTTAGTAACATGTATAGTTGTAATATGTAAAACAATAACAGCACAAAAGGGGGAAGAGAGGTTAGAGCTATCTAGGAATAACATTTCTATATCTCACTGGAATCAAGCTGGTAGAAATCTGAAGTAGATTCTTATATGTTTGGTAGGTCCTAGAGAAACCACAAAAGAAATAACTAAAAAAAATAGACAATGAGTCATTAAGGGAATTAAAATGTTACTCTAGAAAACATTCACTTCATTCAAAAGAAAGAGATAAAGAAGGAAAAGAGGAACAAAAGAAGTAAAGAGATATAGAATAAACAATAAGTAAAATGGCAGATGTAAATCCAACTATGCTAATAATTACATTAATGCGAATGGATTAAACAATCCAATCAAAAGGCAGAGATTGTCATAGTGGATAAAAAAAATCATCCAACTATATGTTGGCTCTAAGAAACACATACTCGATTCAGAGATACAATAGGTTGGAAATAAAAGGATGGAAAGAGATATATCATGCATACAGCAACCATAAGAAAGTTGGAATGGTTATGCTAATATCAGAAAAATAGCTTTAATATTTTTTTTCTAGAGACATAGAGGGACATTTCATAATGATATGAATTGCAATCCATCAGGAAGTTATAACAATTATAAACGTATATGCACCTAACAACAGAGCCCTGAAATATATGAAGCAAAGGCTGACAGAATTGAGGGTAGAGATAGATAATTCAACAATGATCATCAGAGACTTCAATACTGCACTTTCAATAATGCATAGAACAACCAGGGAAAAGATCAACAAAAAAAAAGAAAACTAGAATAACAATATACACAGATTAGACCTAACTGATATCTATAGAACACCTAACAGGAGCAGAATACACAATTTTTTCTCAAGCATACATGGACCATTCTACAGGACAGACCATATGGTAGGTTATAAAACAAACCTCAATTAATTTAAAAAGGTTGATGTCGTACGAAGTACGACCTCCAATCACAATGGAGTAAAATTGGAAGTTAGTAACAGAAAGAAATTTGGGACATTCACAAATGTGTGGAAATTAAATAACATACTACTAAATGCCAATGGGTCAAGAAGAAATTGCAAAGGAAATTAGAAAATACATTGAGATGAATAAAAATAAAAAATAACATATGAAAATTTCTGGGATGCAGCTAAGTAGTGCTTAGGGGGCAATTTATTGGTTTAAATTACATGAAAGAGGAAGAAAGCTCAAATCAACATCTTTTCACCTTAAGAACCTAGAAATAAGAAGTGCAAACTGAACTCAAAGCAAGCAGCAGTGATAAAATAAATATTACAGTGGAAATTAATGAAATAGAGAATAGAAAAACAATAGAGAAAATCAAACTAAGCCAAGTGTTGGTTCTCAGAAAAGTCTCACTAAACTGACAGACCTTAAGCTAGACTGATAAGAGGAAATAAGAAAAGAAAATTCTAAAATTACTAAAATCAGAAATGCAAGACAGTACATAACTACTGACCTTACAGAAACAAAAATAATTGTAAGAGAATACTATGAACAACTGTATGTCACAAATTAGATAACTTAGATGAAATGAACAAATTCCTAAAAGAAGACCAAGTAAAACTGACTCAAGAAATAGACTTATGGTGGTGACCATTTCACCATAATATACAAATATCAAATCATTATCAAATATCAAATAACCTCAAAACTAATATAATGTCAATTATACCTCAATAAAAAAAAAAGAAGAAGAAATAGAAAATTTGAATAGACCTATACAAATAAAGACATTGACTTAGTAATCAAAAAACTTCACAAAAATAAATCGAAGACCAAATTGTTTCACTGGTAAATTCTACCAAACATTTGAAAAAGAGCTAATCCATTAGAACTAATAAACAAGTTCATCAAGGTTGCTGAATACTAGATCAATATATAAAAATTTAATATTTCTAAACAATTCTGTTTGTAATAACATCAAAAAGAATAAAATACTTAAGAATAAGTTTAACAAAAGTAGTGTAAAACTTTTACTCTGAAAAGTGAAAATTATTAATGAAAGAAATTAAAGAAGACCTAAATAAATGGAAAGACATGTTTTTCACCTAACCCATGTTTATGGATTGAAAGACTTAATATTGCTACAATGCTAATACTACCCAAAATGATCCATAGGTTCAACACAATCCCTACCAAAATCCTAGCTGAGTCCTTTTCAGAAATTGACAAGCTGATCCTAAAATTCATATAGAAATTTAAAGGACCCAGAATAGCCCCAATAATCTTGAAAAAGACCAAAGTTGAAGGACCCACCTTTCCCCATTTCAAAACTTACTACAAAACTATAGTAATCAAAACAGTGTGGTGCTGACATAGGAAAGACATGAAGATCAAGGGAATAGAACTAAGAATCCGGAAGTGAACCCTCACATTTACAGTCAATTGATTTTCTATAAGATGATTCAATGGATAAAGAATAGTCTTTTTAACAAATGGTGCTTCTGCAACTGTAGATCCACGTGCCAAAGAATAAAGTTGGATCCCTACTTCACACCATATACAAAAACTAACTCAAAATGGATCAAAGGTCTGAATGTAAGAGCTAAAACTGTATGTCTCAGAAGAAAACATCAGTGTAAATCTTCAAAACCTTGAATTAGGAAATGGTTTCTAAGATACAACACCAAAAGAGTAAGCAACAAAAGAAAAAGATAGACTAGATATCATCAAAATTAAAACGTTTTATCCTTCAAAGAACACTATCAAGAAAGTAAAAAGACAACCAGAAAGTGGGGTAAAATACTTGCAAATCCTATAAAGAAATTGTATCCAGAACACATAAAGAACGATTACTACTCAATAATAAAAAACCAAATGACCCAAATTAAAAATGGGCAAAGCATCTGAATAGACAGTTCCCCAAGGCAGACATACAAATAGCCAATAAGAATATAAAAGGGTGCTCACCATCATTAGCCATCAGGGAAATGCCAATGAAAACCATGAGATAACACTTCACACTCACTAGAATGGTTATAACCGAAAGGACAAAGTAGCAAGTGTTAGCAGGGATGTAGAGGAATTGGAACCCTCATGTACTGCTGGCAGGAATGTAAAATGGTGTGACTGCTTTGGTAGAGAGCTCGGTGGTTCCTCAAAGAACTGAGCATAGAATTAGCATATGACCCAGCAATTCCACTCCTAGGTATTTACCCAAGAGAAATAAAAACATAAGTCCACACAAAGACTTGCATCTGAATGTTCAGAGCAGCTTTAATACCCAAAAATAAGAGCTCCAGATTGGAACCAACCCAGATCAGATGTCCTTCAATGAATGACTGGCTAAACAAACTGTGCTGTGGTATATTCATTCCATGGAATACTGCTCAGCAATAAAAAGGAACGGAGTATTGATACACACAACAATGTGAATAAATTTCCACATAATTATGCTGAATGAAAAACAGCTGATTATGGCAAACTTTTGAGGGTGATGTACATGTTCAGCATTTTGATTGTAGTGAGGGTTCCATGGAGAAAGATTAGGTAGATAGATAGATGTGTTGAAACATATCAAATTCATCAAGAAAGTGAAAAGACAACCTGCAGAATGGAAGAAAGTATTTGCAAATCATATAACTGATAAGGGTTTAATATCCAGAATATATAAAGAACTCCTACAGCTCAACAACAAAACAACAAACAACCCAATTATTCAAATAGTTAAACTATTTGAATAGACATTTCTCCAATGAAGATACACAAATGACCAACAAGCACATGAAAAGATGCTTATCATCATTAGTCATTAAGGAATATGCACATCAAAATCAGAATGAGATACCACTGCTTCACACTTACTAGGATGTTTATAATCAACAAATGGAAAATAACAAGTGTTGGTGAGGATGTGGAGAAATTGGAACCCTCCAACATTCCTGGTGGTAATATAAAATGGTGTAGCCACTGGGAAAAAGTTTGATGGCTCCTTAAAAAAGTAAACATAGGATTACCATATGGCCCAGAAATTTCACTTCTAGCTATATCCCTGAAAGAATTGAAAACAAGGACTTGAACAGGTATTTGTATGCCAATGTTCATAGGGAAACAACCCAAGTTTCCACCAACAGATGAATGGATAAACAAAATGTGGTATACACAGACAATAAAATATTATTCACCCTTAAAAAAGAAGGAAATACTGACACATACTATAACATGGATGAACCTTGAAAACATTAGGATAAATGAAATAAGCCAGACACAGAAGGACAATATTGTATGATTCTACTTACATGAAATATCTAGAATAGGAAAATTCATAGAGACAGAAAGTAGATTAGAGTGCCAGGGTGCTGAGGTGGGTGGGGAATGTGGAGTTATTGTTTAATGGAGACAGAGTTTCTGTTTGGTTTCACAACATTGTGAGTATAAGTAATGCCACTGAATTGTGTACTTAAAATGGTTAAAATTGAAAATTTTATGTTGTATACATTTCACCACAATTGAAAACAATAATGTAATATGCCAAGAACCATTGAATGGTACACTTTAATTAGGTGAATTGTACGGTATGTGAATTATATCTCAATAAAGCCATTTCAAAAAGTGATCACTTTTTACACTCTTTATATGCATTTCATTGTACATCATTATACTTGATATAAAACAGCTAACAAAACTAAGCATGGATTACTTTGATAAAAATGAAAATTAAATTTTAAGAAAAAAATTCTCTCTCATTCAACAATACAGATTTATACAGAGCAAAACTTAATGTTTCCCTGCACATCTCTGCTGCCCTGGGATTCATTCATTCAAATAAGAATCAAGTGCATATCACTTAGCATGTACCAGGTGGGTTGTGACCAGGACACGCGTTGCCTCAGTTTATCTCACTGGCCTTAAGAAGAAAGCACTGAGACACTGAGATGCAAGAAAACAGGAATGGGACCATGGCAACTTTACTTAAGCTCTTCAAGCCTTGGTTTCTTTACCCATAAAATGGAATAACAATAATGTCTACTTCAAAGGATTTACAGAGGCATCTTAGAAAAGGCTTAGCAGTGTATGGCATGCAGAAAGGGCTGGATACACATCACCTATGTATGGGGGACTCTGGACCCCCAGTAAAGGATACATGATCCTTGTCTGGACCTCTGAGACAGAGCAAGGCTGGAGACCCCATGTCAGGGGAGAAAGGTGAGGATGGAGACCAGGTCTGGTGGCTAGCAGTGGCCTTGGTGTACCTATTGGCCCCTGAGAGGTTCTGGAGCATTGGCGGGTGAGTAACCTGGAAGGGGTGTGCAGTGCCTGGAAGAGAGGTAGGAGCTGGTCCTGGGACTTTGGATAGGCCCAAGGTGGAGACCAGGGACCCCACAACCATACAGAATTACAGTATTAATACTGTATTCAGCCCCACCCCGAGATGGGGGTGTATCCACGTCCTCACCTGGAAAAAACAGTGGGAGCCACCTGGCGAGGCAGTGAGGAGTGGGAGGAGGAAGAAGGGGATCACGCTGCACCCCCATCTGCCCACGTCCTCAGTCTCCGTGTGGCATGGTGCTCTGGGGTCTGCCCACCCCCTCAACCCCAGGGACCCAGCCCACGCCCCTTCTGCCCTCTCGGATCTGTCCATCCCACCAAGCCCGCCCCCCTCGCCTGGCTCGGACAGCCTGGCTGGGCTATGAATAGCACATGGCCCTTTTCCTTTCCAAATATAAAATGTTTGCTTTCAATCAGGGGCGTCTGGGGAAATGGAAATTATAGGATTGTAGAGTGTCCTTGGGTAAAGAAATACCTCGAATGCCGAAACCTCGCAGGGCCTCTGATTAGGGCTGGAATAATTCCTGCTGTAATATAAACAATCCTTGCTCAGCTAATGGGGGGCGGGGGAGCGGGGCCAGAAAATAGGGGCACATGCTGTCTCTTTGTTCTCTCCCCTCCCAGCATGCCTGTGCAGCTGGGCCAGTGTTCAGGATCCGGAGTAGACCAGCTTGGGGGCCTCAGGACATCAGAAGCCTCAGCTTCTGGGGTACTGAGTGACCATGGGCGAGACCCTGCCCCTAGGGACCCATGTTCCCGCCATAGCGTGTGGGACAGACGGGTTCTGTGGGTGTACAGGTTCTCTGTGAGGAGCAGCCAGTCTTGGCCCCTTGGTCCTCTCGGGCTTCGGAGCCCTGGGCCTGCTCTGGGGGCTGGTGGAGTGCACGGGTGGAGGCTGGCTGAGCAGATGGCCAGGGAGAAAGGAGAGGAGGTTGGAAAACGGCTCTGAGCAGAAGTTTTCCAAACGGTTGGTCAGTTAGTCAACAAACACTTCTTAGTGTCTCCTCGAGGCACCAGGATGTGAAGGCGGTAAAGACGCTGTCCCCACCCTGGAGGGGCACAGGGTCTATCTGGCAAATACTCCACCAACACACAAACCATGAGCCTGGCAGAAGTGCCTCAGGGCGGCGGCCCTGGGAAGAGGCTTCTGACATCCCCATGACTCCCAGGTGGGGTGCCGGATGGATGGCTCCCCCCCACTCAGAGCGTGAAGGTTGTGCCTCGGAGGGCCTATCTGTGTCTCCAAAATCATGCCGTTGGCTCTCAGCGTCCCATTAGGTGCCCTGGTTAGCTAGCACCTCAACTAGCCAGGACACGGAATAGCCTCGGAATCACCATGACATCTGATAACATTCAGCACCAAAGCCAAGCTTTTTTTTCTTTTTTGCAGAGGAAACTCTCAGGCTAACAGCTCTTCTTGACACCCAGTTCTCAGATGTGCAGTTATCTTGATGCAAAACACTGAGAGAAAGAAGGCAGGGAGAGCTCCTCATAAAACAGAGAAATTGGGAAACTCTAGGAAGCGTTTGTAAAAACTCACCAATCACAGACCTATGTGGCCACGTAGGTTAGGGTCAAACTGTGCTTCAGTCCTCCCTAAGGACACAGTCACACAGGCTGAGGGTGGGGGCCGGGAAGGGATCCTGGCTTGCTGTGTCTCTATGGCCACAGTCTCTCATCTGTAAAATGGGTGCAAATGGCAAAGAAAAGCCAACCGAGGTGATACTGAGGAAGATAAATCGTGGGTGCTCAAGTCCCACCCTGATGAAGCAGGGGATCCTGGGGGCTGCTTCAGTCCACAGGCGTGGCTGGCCCATGGGGTCTGGCCCAACATTCAGTTCTGAGAGTGGCCGGTCCAGGTTGGCCCTACATGCCGGCAGGCTGGCATCTCTGAAGAGAAGAGTAGGCACAGACGGGGCGAGGGAAGAAGGTGGGGCGCCTGGATGCCAAGGAAGCGCAGCTGTTTGCCCCAGGCCTGAGAGCTGGGCCTGCAGTGAGAGAGGGGCTGGGAATGCACTTGACCACTCTCCCCCACCCTTCCTCCTCCTGCTGCTGCATCCCAGGATGGAGACTAAGGCCACAATGCATTTGGTGGGTCCAGAGCAGGGAGAGGAGGGAAAGAGAGGAAGGGGGCAACGTGGGGACACCTGCCCAGTGCTCCCCAGCGGTGGACACGTACCCAGCCAAGGGGGCAGGGGCTGCTGCCAGACCTCTGCCGAGTGACTGAGTGACGGGACTTGACCCTCACGTTGCTGCTCAGCGTCTTAAGTGAGAACATGTTGAAAACACTTCAACGTGGGGAAGCATTCTCAGGCCTCAGAACCCCCCAACTCGCGGCCGCCCTGCCGCTCGGGGCCAGCAGGAGGAAGCCATCACCTGCAGCAGTGGCTCCTGGGGGTGGGGGTGGGGGCCCTGCCCAGGAGGGTGGGGTGGGAACAGGCCCCAGGAATGTGATGGCAGCCTCCTCCTAGGCAGATTGCCCCCCACGCACACACCCTGGGCCGCCAGCGGTTCCGTATTTACACTACATTAATAATGGTTTAAACGTTCTCATAAATAGATGCTGATTAATTGGCAATCCATTTGCTGAAGCCTGGGCTGCCAGACGGTTTCCTGGAGGCCCGTTCCACATCCCGATAAACACCATCAGGGAGCAAGGCAGGCGCTAATGTAGTGGGCGCCCCTCCCGCGCCGCAGCCCGAGAGCAATTCCTCAAGCCTGAAAGGGCCCGACCTGGAACTCCAGCCTCGCACAGCAGGGCGCCAGCCGGGTCGGGCCCAGTCTACCCCTAACAGGCTGTGCCTGGCAGCCCCGCCCCCTGAGCTGGTCCTGGTGGAGTAGTCCCCCTGCTGCAGTGGCCAGGTCCTGGCGTCTAGGAAGAGATGGGCCATCCAAGGATCTGAGCTGGGAGGGCAGGAACCGTGTCCTGTTCCTTGTTTGTTCACCTGTTCCTTCATTCATTCAGGCCATCCGTCATTTCTTCGTTCAGTGGAGTCTGCCCCTGGACAAGCCCTGGAGGTCATCAGGGAAGGGCCTTAGGCCTGTTAGCACCTTCACAAGACCTTGGACACCCGAGAGACCATTGTTGGAGGATGCCTGGTGGATGGAGTCCCTCAGTGCAGGTGTGAACCAAGGGCAGGAACTCTGTGCCCCCGGCTAGTGGGGACTTAGCTGAGCTCCACTGCCAACGGACAGCCCCTTTGAGGCATGTTTGCTCCTGCCCTTCCTCAGGTCTCCCAGCTCTGCCTCTCCAGCCTTCATGGCCCCCCTTCCTGCCCACCTGGAAGCTGTCTCTGTACTTTCCGGGCTGAGCTCCAACCCCTTCCGCATAGGATGGGGGCTCAGCTGCACCTCACACTCAGGAGCCCCTTTCCCAAACTGATGTCCCCGCCCAGTCCCTAGTGCTGCAGCCCACAGCCTGGTCGTGCCCTGGTACCCCCAACACTCACCGGCCTTTACTGAATACTGTTCTCATAGTGTCCTGTGCGCCCCTTCCACAGAACACTGACGTCCGATAGTCACCTGCCCTAGGTCACCGAGCTGGTGAGTGCCCCAGTCAGCTGGTAAGGCCCACTCCAGAGGGTCCTAACTACTGGGCCGTGCTGCCTAATGCTGGGTTGTTGAAAGAATGAAAGCAGGAGGGATGAATGAATGAATTCTACCAGCCCAGGTCCAGGGAGCAAAGGCGTTGGGGGAGGGGCCTCCCCTGGTGATTGGGTTTTAAAGCTCATGCAGACCCTGAGCCTGAGTGTGGAGGTCAAAGGTGGCTGTTGATGGTTGTCACTCAAGCAAAATAGGCCCATTTTCATTTTTCACTTGGGCCCAGACCCCTCCAAACAGACAGTGATTAGGCCCTGATTGAGCCTTTCCTCTGCCTGATGACTCCCACATGTGACCTGCTCCCAAATTACATGCAAATGTTCCGCCGATGAGCTGCTGAAAGCCCACGGCCTCCCAGCCAGCTCCTGCTGCTGCGCAGGCGCCCTCTGTGCAGGTGTGTGCAGGGCCAGGTCACCACCAGACGCACCTGCAGGCCACTGTGCTCCGCAGAGCCCCTGGGGGTGACGCACCTGAGCCTCAGTCTGCTCATCTGTGGAGAAGGCATATTGACAGGGCGAAAGCTGCCTCACCGGCCACAGCGAGCATGATATTACACTTAAGAAGCCAAAGTGCCTGGGCTCGGAAGAGACACAGACTAGTTATTCTATGTTGGTCTCTGATTCTATGAGTCCCTGCCTCCCAGAGGTGCTGGGGACAGAATAAACAGACATATCTAGCTGCTTAGAACAATTCTGGGCACCAGTATTCACACTTGTCACTGTCACCATGACTTTTGGGGACACTGTGCAAAAGGAAGGCTCTGTGTGGCAATGCCGCCCTCCCACCCAACCCCAGAGAAGTCTGGAGCCCATCCGCAGACATTTCACTGCTCCTTAAACAGGCCAGAAACTATGGTCATTGGAGACATCTCTGTACCAGCCAGCCCTGTGTAGACCCCCACCCCACCCATCCCATGAGGGTGGTGACACCCTGAGTCTCATTTTCAGTGGATGGCACTGTGGTCAAGAGAGGCCCGTGGTCACAGAGCTGGTCAGCGGTGGAGATATCCTGAGGGCCCAGCCCATACTTGCAACTTCAGAGCTGAGGCCCTGGCCTGCAGATGGCAGGATTCCCCTCTGCAACATTCCTCCCTGGCCGTTCGCCTCCTGTGAAGGGGAGCTCAGTCCCATGCCTGGTAGAGTGTTACAGCCCTTTCTCTGAGCTGGGAGGGAAAGGTTCCTACTAAACAAAATCCCCTCCCTGATGACCTTGGATCTATGCTTTAAGGGCCCCCAGTTGGATCTTCACTCATTCACTTATTCAGCAAGACCTTCTCTGACCACCCACCTTAGTTGCCTCCCCTCCCTTGAGCATGTTTCATTCTATTCTCAGTGCTGATACCCCTTTGACATGAGCTGGTTCATATGTTGGTTGGTTCTTGCCTGGATCCCTGTTAGAACATCAGCTTCACCAGGGCAGGAACCACGCTCATCTCCCTCACCTGCGTCAGAGTCATTATGAAATGCATACTCCAGAGAGAGAGAGAGAGACAGGGTGGGATGAAAGGAAGAGAAAGGAAGGAAGAGCAAGAGGAAGAGAGAGGGAGAGAGACAGAGACAGAGAGAAGGAGGGAGGGAGAAACAGAGACAGAGAGAGATGGAGGGAGAGGTGGGAATGAGGGATTTGCACTTTGGATGGGGGAAGAGGGGAGTGAGGGGCCCAGGTAGGGACAGAGGCCAGGCCTTGGAAACAGAGTGGGCAGGTGGGCAGGGCCTTTGGGTTTCACCATGTGAAGTGACCAGATCCGCTTCTAGGGTCAGGCTGAGTGGGAGGAGTGGGGAGTTGGGAGGTAGAGACGTGAGCACATGGCCATGGCGGACAGCTGGGCAGGCTGGGCACTACACACAGGGGCGCTGTGGAGTTCGGCCAGTCCCACTGGACACACCGAGCTCTCTGAAGGGAGGCTGCACCCACCAGCCGGCAGGGACGTCTTTCCCTGAATCCATAAAGATGCCGTAAGACCAGTGCGGGCCTTGGGTTGGGTGGTTCTGGGGGAAGCCCCTGGACTGCTGGGGCTGCCTGCTTGTGGGTTTGTCTGTGAGTTATAGGATGGGAAGCTCGGGACTCTGTTGATGGGGAAGCAAGACTGGAGGGAGGGATCAGGCACAGGGGCTTTGTGTGGAGGTGCACTCCCCGCTGACTGTGCTGGGGCCCTTCCCTGGCTGCCTGCATCCTCCTCCTCTCAGCCCCACAATCGTCCTCCACAAAGCTGTTATCCTCAGCCCTCGAGAGACTGTGAGGAACCAATGTCCTGCAGGCGAGTGACTTGCCCAGTTGCCCAGGTTGCCCAGTGGTGCGTGCCCCCACCCCACCCCCGTCCCGTCCGCTTGGCCTGGGTTGCCCCCCACGCCCATCCCCTTCGTTCCCGGGCAGGAAGCAGCTCAGCTCAGCCCTTCCCTCAGTGGCAGGTGGGTGGCCCCTCATCAGCCTGATGTGGAAAGTGAAATAACTTCTCCCAATTACCCTTGAATCTGGAAACTTTTTGTGCCTCCGACATTTCCTCCTACCCGGGAGTTAATCAGCCCCTTGGCCATCCCCCCACTGGGCCGGGGCGTGGGGGCACCAGGGGCAGTTGTGCCCCAGAAAATTATTTCTCATCGCCAATTACTGCCCATTAGAGCTAATGGTCGCGCTTAATCACCACACACTTATCTGGGGTTTTTTAAGCCACTGGAATGGGTCTGGACCCTCCCCCTCCTCCCCCTCCCTGTTCTCTCTTGAGCAAAGCTCAAGCCATTGCCAGAAATATATTTTTTTTTAACCAAATCACACATCTGATACCGTTTTGTTTGAAAAATGAGCTACCCTCCCCTTTCTTGTGTCTGCTGGGTACACAGCCAGTAAAGTTTGGGGGACAGAGACAGGACCTCCATGGGGCTCATTCTCAGGACTCTGGGGGGGGCGGTTGGGACCCCTCTGCAAGGGGAAGGACACTTAGCCCCAGCTACAGAAAAGGAAACTGAGGCTGGGGGCCGGGTTGTGTTAAATGTCACATAGAGCAGTGGCAGAGCGAGGGCCAGGGCTCAGGCTGGTGGGAGTCAGACCTGATGGGTGCAGGAAAGGGGTGGGGCGGGGGTAGAGGACAGCCCCAGGGGATATTTAACCCTTGGGATTGGAACAAGTTGAGCCAGATGGTGGGGGCTCTCCCACAGCAGCCCTGTGGGGCCGAGACCTTGAATGAGGATTAAAACAGTGTTCAGGTGTCCACCTGTGAAGTGAAAAGGCTCAGATGGTGCCAAAGGTACAGCGGCCCCACTGCATGTGGGGCACCTGGTTGTTCACGAAGCCAAAGCACTTGGGCAGAATCTGCTCCACAACCTCTTTCCACAGAAGTGCCAGAGCCTCTCTGAACCTTGGTTTCCTGATCTGAAAAATGAGGCTCTGGTTCCCCAAAGGGCAGGGCTGCTGTGAGGACTCAGGTGCTGGGCCCCGCCTGCGGTGTGGTGTGTGGCCCAGGAAACTCCATCCCCAGGTAGGCCGACCCTCTGGGGTGAAGGTGGCTGGGGGGCAAGTGCACCCAGCTGCTGCCAAGCAAGCTCGTCTTCCGCTGCCAGGGGCTGAGACCACCCAGCCCAGCCAGACGGCTTGCTCCTTGGAGCCTCGCTCCAAACCCAGCAACCTCAGGCACATCTTCTCAGCATCCACAGAGGTGCACCCGCTCATCAGAGTCCTTAAAGGCCTCTTCCGCTCTGGGCCCACTGTGAAGGACAAGACAGGCCAATCCCTGCTTCTGTGGGAGTAGGGGATGGCTCAAGGGGACAGGTAAACAAGCAGACAGATTAGGAAGCCAGATCATTTGAGAGCATCCTACGAAAACCATGACGGAGAATATGAGGGAGAACAGTGTGGTGCCTGCTGTATATGTCAGGTTTTGAATATGTTGCCCATCATGTGTTTCTGGCGCTGTCTGATGAGAGAGATTTGAAGCTGGCCACTGGGAGCTGGGAGCACCTCCAGCGCTCAGACCTTGGTCTCTAATGTCACAGCCCAGGAAAAGGAATTCAGCTCCTCAGAATATAGCTGATTCCAAAGTCGGGGCAGGGTTGATACAATATAAGCCTGGACCGTTCATGACGTGTCAAAAAAGTACTCAAAAGAAGAAGAAATCATGATGGCGTGTCAAAGGTTACAGGAGCCAGCTTGTGGGGGCTCCCACTGGCCGAATCTGAGACAAACTGAGCGCCAAAATAGCTAAGGAAAGTGATGATGATGAACCGCTGAAAAATAGGGATTCATGATCCATCCTTATAATAACGGATAAATAAACAGGGGAGGAGGGAGGCTCTTTTTTTACAGGAGAAAGCTAAGGGTTCTGTTAGCTGGCAAATGACATGGGAGGCTTAGGTTGAAAATCAGCATCTCGCCGCCTTTGTAAGGCGGGAGTCATCTACAGATACTAAATCCAGTGGAAACTTGTTCAAGGAGAGGGCGTTCACATGCTCTAACGGAGTCCTCTAACAGACTGTGGGTTGGATGCAAGGAGGCAAAACGTTACAGGGGCAGCCCTTTGGTGGGTGACCAAGTTTACCCACACCGCAGAGGGCAGGTGGGCCCGGGCCTCCATGTGGTGCCCTGAGAAGGCCACGTCCTTCACGTCACTCACACCCAGCTGGAGAGATACAACCCGAACCCACACAGGAGGAAACTCAGACAGAGCCACGTGAGGGTGTTCCACAAAAAAACTCTATTCTTCAAAAATGCCACTACAATAAAAGAAAGAAAGGCGTGGGCACGGCTTCAGACTAAAGGTGACCAAAAACAACACCTGGCCCTGGATCGGATCGAGGGTTGGAGGGGAAAGAAACGCTATGAAGGACATGGTATATGAATGGAAGATGAGAGAAAAGCGTGATATCAGTGTTAAATGTACTGAAGTGGGAACTGGATCATGACCACGTAAGAGAGTGCCCTACTCCTGGGAAATTCCCCGAATCCTGCAACTTACCCTCAAACTGTGTGTGTCTGAGAGACAGAAGGAGAGTCAATAATACATAACAATAAAAAGTTAACAGTAAGTGAGGTCTATGCCGGTGTTCTTTGTCCCATTCTCATTTCTGCAACTTTTCTATAAATTTTAAATGGTTTCCAAATAAAAAGTTAGAAAAGAATGATGTGGGTTAGAAGCAACTTGAAATGGGATCGAGGTGCATGCTCTGAGGGGACATCTGGGCAGAGGCCTGAAATGTGAGCTGAAACCACTGAAAAAGAGTGTTCCAGAGGGAGGGGCAGCCCATGCTTAGGCCCTGGGACCGCCAGATGGGTGTGCAGGGGTCAGGGTGGCACCCTAGGTGAGGCAGGGAGACTGTGAAGTTGAAGAAGTTGGCAGGGACCCGGCAGGTCCAGGTGGGGAGTTTGGGATTTAGTCTTACTGCCATATGTGCAGTAGGGGCTGGTCCCAGCCCTGGGGATGACGTTGAGTGAAGACAATGTCATTATTATTCAACAAACATTTTACCCCCATCTATGATCCAGACAGTTTGGGAAAGGTTATGGGATCCAGGAAGAGGGCTTCCCGTGCTTCTGTAACAACCACGGCATCGGGGAAGATTCTGCTAGAAGGAAGGCACAGGTATTTCCCTAAAGGTAGTCTCAGGGGTCTGTGAATCAGGACGGTCTGGGCTCTGTTCAGTAACAGACAAGCCCACATCTAAAGGCTAAGCACAGCAGTCATACCATGTGCTGATGACCAGCCTGTCACTGTCCCTGGGGACCCCAGCCACTGGGATGAGGCAGGGGGCGGGTGGGCACACTGTTTCCGCTCATATTCCACTAGCCGAGTTACAGCCACACCCAGCTGAGAGGTGTGTGGGGAACTCCGGGAAGGAGAGGGACAGCCCCCATTAAGAGCAGCCCTAAGGACAACCATGGGACAAGGGACGCCCAATCTGTGCAGCTGTCCACCCATGCTGGCTGAGAATGTGTGATAAAGGACTGGGTGTTTGAGGCCCCCTCTCTGAGGGGCCTCTTAAAGTCAGGCCATGGCACTGCCAGTGGGGCTGCTGCATGGCTGGCAGTGAGTACATGGCCAACTGCCTGTCCCCGGCAGAGTTCCAGGTAAGTTTTTCTCTCTCCAGCCCTCAACCCTGATGGAAGTGTCACAGAACACAAGGAGGAGGAACTAGCTGATAGCCCATAGTCAGAACCACAGATTGCAAGGCATGGCTGTGTTTGGGTTATTCAGGGCTGTCCTGGAGAAATCAGAAGACATGGCTATTCTAGATCCAGACCCCTGAGTGGCCTGGCTGGTTTGTGTGTTGGTTGCCACAGTCCCCACTACTCTCTATTGTCCCCCAGTGGAGGACCCATGGTGGCCATTTCCCACCAGTCTGTGGCTGGTGTCCATCTGTGAACACCAGAGAGCTCAGAAGGGGTGCACGGCTTTAGCAGTAGGGGAGTGAGCAGGTTGTTGGGGAATTCTGGGAACTCCAGAGGGTCTAATGTGTGGCTGAGCTGGAGGTTCCCTCTGTGGACCCAGAGGCCTTTGGCTTCACAACCTGCTCTCAGGGTTCAGGACTGCTGTCTAGAAGGACAGCACTGCCTCTGACCAGGCCCAGCTTCTTCCTGCTAAAGCCCGCAGTGTCCCCCAGGCCTGCTGGATGTGGTACTTCTGCAAGGGAGGGACCCATCCATCAATGAGTCATCAACGGTCAGGCACAACTCACACACCACCCGGAAGGGGCCAACGCGGAGTCAACTTGGGCCACTGCAGAGAGCCGCTGGGCCATGGCCTCCAGGCATGATGGATGGGCGTCACCCGGCCACTTGAAGTCGTGTTTATGGCACACCTAAACAGCCGGTCAATCCCCCGAGACCATCACTCACCCCAGCTACCAGGCATCCCTGACAGGACCCCAGGTTGTTTTGCTGCTTTCACTCCAACAGCACTTAGAGTCTTAGCCTGTCAGACCTGAGGGTCCCATCCAGCCAGAGCATGACAGATGGGCACAGAGCCCCATGGGGCACACGGCTGCCACGATCACCAACTATGAGCCCAGCCAGGGCTCCTGGGGCTCAGCCATCCCACACAACCACTGGGCTGTCTGCTTGTGCCTGCAGACTTGGTCACCAGGCCCTGTGCATGTGGACAGAGGGCTCTTCCCAGATAAACCTGTTGTGTGGTTTAACTCATGTTCTTGTGTTGATGGTGTACTCGAGACCAGGGGGAGCTCAACTCCTGCTTTAAGGAAGTAACCTCCTTCCTTCCTTCCCTCCTCCATTCCCTCCTCCCTTCCTTTCCTCCTTCCCCCTTCCTTCCATTCAACAAATGAAACTGTTGGTTTAATAAACAGAGAATGTGGGAAATCCAGCCCTCCATCACTGTCTGTAATTCAAACAATCTCAAGTAGTCAGGAGATAGGGGTTTCTGAGGAAGAAGACTCTGGTAGGTAAGGAGGTTTCCCCACTCCAGAGCAGAACTTTTCGTTGGGAGGAGTGGCAGGAGGGTTTGAGGAAAGAATATGGGTTCACTTCACTCTGTTCTTCTGGACAGGTGACTTCCTCCCTGTTCATGAGCCTCAGTTCCCACCCCCCCCCCCCACACACACACCATGAAGTGGGATTACTTAACATGCTCATATGGGGCTGTGGTGGGGAAGGGAGGGGATAATGGATGTGATGTCACATTCCTCATGGTTAGGCATCTTCTAAAACCCAGAAGTATTGTGAATGATGGAGAAACATAAAATCAGGCCTCACGAGCATTCCTCAGAAAGTACTAACTCCAGGGAGTTGGCATGAAAAAGTAACTGTTTCAAAGAACAATGTACAGACCCACATATGCAAGTATTAACTCAAAATGGATCGAAGACCCAAGTGTAAGAGACAAAACTATAAAGCTCTTTGAAGAAAACGCAAGAAAACCTTTGTGACCTTCAATCTGACAATGGTTCCTTAGATGTGAACATGAGAAGCACAAGCAACAAAAGAGAAATAGCTGAACTGGACATCATCGAAATCAAGAATTTCTGTGCTTCAAATGACACAGATGACAACAGAATCGGAGAAAATCTTTGCAAATCACATATCTGGTAAGGGTCTTACATCCAATATACACAAAGAACTCTTATAGCTAAAATAAAAAAGCAAAATATCATTTGTCAATGAGGGAAATGCAAATCAAATCCATAGTGAGATACCACTTCATACCCGCTAGGACAGCTAAGCACAAAAGGACAGATAATAACAAGTGCTGGCGAGAATGTGGAGACATTGGGACCCTCATTGCTGGTCAGAGTAGAAAATTGTGTGACTGCTTTTGCAAATAGCCTGGTGGTTCCTCAAAGTGTTAAAAGTAGTTATCACATGGCCCAGAGGTTCACTTCTACATATATATCCAGGGGAATTGAAGACACGTATCCACACAAAAACTTGTACTTAAATGTTCAAGCAGTATTTTTCCTAACAACCCCAAATGGTAATAACCTAAGTGTCCATTAACAGATGAGTGTGTAAGCAAATGTGATTCATCCATACAATAGAATATTATTTAGTCATAAAAAGGAATGAGGCATTGAAACATGGATAAACCCTGAGAACATTATGCTGAGCGAAAGAAGCCAGTCACAAAAGACCAGAAATTATAGGATCCATTTATATGAAATGTCCAAAATAGAGAAAGGCATAGAGGCAGAAAGGAGATTACTGGTTGCCCTGTCGGGGGCGGGGAGGGGGGAGGGTGAATTAGGAGTAACTACTAAGAGATACGGGGTCTCCTTTTGGGGTGATGAAAATGTTCTGGAATTACTGGTGATGGTTCCACGCCCCTAAATACTAAAAGTCACTGAATTGTACACTTAAAAGGGGTGAATTTTATGAAGTGTGAATTATATCTCGATACAGGTGTTATACAAAATGTAATTATCTGAGTTGGCACCAGGCAGTGTCTCAAAGCCTTTCCTGTCTTTCTCATTCTGGCCCCAAGTTTCCATCAGGTGGGTGAGGGGCCAACAAATTTCATGATGGAGTATGGATTCCTCCACCATTTGGCTCCAAACCTCCTTCAAAACCCTACAGTCTTTGGGAATAATTAATGACTGCTTGGAATTTTGTAACAGAGAGACCAGCCCACTTGTGGTTAATAAATAAAGGGAAAAATTGCTCATCAGATCCCAAGAGGATAAGTGGGTCTAGCATGTTTAACCATTTGCAAATGAGACATTAAAAGCATTTGAATCAGCCCCCCAATTGCTCATATCCTTTGGCAAAGTAACCCCCTCTTGGGAATATTTTTCCTACAGAAATTATTTAAAAAGTAAAAAGCTGCATGCATGTGGGTGCTCCTGGCAATGCCATTTCACCAGGTGACATGTCTTAGGGTTGGAGGGAGAGCCAAGGTGTAGAAGGAGGCAGAGGCCATCTGGTGAGTGAGTGGCTTCACTGGGGTTGGCCCTGGTGTTAGGGCGTTTCCGTGCTATGTCCACATCTTTACATCAAGCAAGCACCCACGGAAATCGGAGGAAGCCCAAATCCCAGGGTGGCCCACAGGTTAGGTGGAAGGCCTAGAGACTGAACTTGCAGGACAGGACAGCCCAGCAAGTAGGCAATGCCGTGGGGACCTGCTGGGAGGGACAAGTATATGTGTGTTGGCTCCACAGCGTCCTGGAGATTAGAGGTCAGCAGGGCCAGGGAGAAACTATGTCTCAGCTCACAGTCAGAGGTGGAACCCGGGTAGCAGGAAGCTCCACTGGTGTTTAGAAGAGAGGGTCTCTAATGCAGAGAACTGGCTGTGCAGGTGATGGAGGAGGTGAGAGGTCTCTCTGCAGATCAGTGCCTGCTGGAAGTCCCACCACCTGGCTGGCGGGACACCTGTAGGACAGTGCTGAGCAGAGACGGGAGGGGACTGCTCCTTTGCTCCTGCTGGAGATGGAGCTCGGGGCAGGGGAGAGGGAGGGAGGGATCTCAGGGCCAGCAGCCCACAGCCAGCACAAAGGTAAGGGGCTGGACCTTCTGCTGGGTCTTTGGACAAACCAGGGCCCCAAACCAGGTGTGGACCCCAGCCCACTGGCTGATGTCTCATGCACCCCTTTCGGCCTCAGCCATGGCTCGGGTCACCTTGACTGTGGCACAAGTAATTTCCTTTCCATGATGTGCCTTCTTTTCCTCAGAATAATTTACTTCAAAGGAGACGTTTTGCCACCACCGTAAAACCCATCCATGGAAGCATAACTAGGAACATGAAGACAATAGGAGCCAAAGAGTGGTATCAAATTCTAACCAGACCCGCTGCCTTCCATGGCTTGGAGTCTAGGAATTGGTGTATGGGGGCTTGCTCCTAGAGCCAGCCAGAGGTCTCCAGAGGACCGGGAAGGCGCGCCGCCTTCCACGCCCCTCAGGATGCCCCACACTCGTGCCACCTGAACTGATGTGCCGTGCCCTGCGCGACCCTCCCAGGGCCCCAGGACCACATACTGCCAGAGCTGGGACTTAACCAGCTGGGTCCACGTGGCTTCCCTGTCCTCTCAGAACAGCAGAGGGTGTAGTTGGAGCATTTCTGTGTGGGTGGGGCTGCTTGATGTCTATGTCCACAGGAAAAGGACAACCTGGTGCCTCCAGAACCAGATCCTCCTGCGGTGTTTTGTTCTCGAAGCGTCCTTTGTGTGAGTCTGCACTTACTGTGCCGCCAGCAGCCAGGCTGGGGGTGGGGCGGGGGCTTTGAGCGGGAGATTGCACCCTAATGTCAAAAGCTTTTCCCGAAAGCATCTCGCAGCTGTCAGGGGCCTCAGCAGGCAGGGCCGTCCATTAGTGGAGGCAGGTGATTTGTATTGCTTGCTGCTGCTTGTGTAAACAGAGGGCTTAGGGAGCTGGAGAGGAGGGGAGGCCGGGAATGCACCTGGTACACCTGAGCTGGAGGCTCGCCACTAAATGGTCGTCCACAGACACGTGCCAGGGCCCATCTGCCTCATGCGGGCACTCTGGCACCTTGGACAAGGCCAGTGCCACCTTGAGTATCTCTGCACATAGGGAGAGACAGAGGTGAAGGTACACCCACCCACTCCCACCGGCTCGTCGCCACAGCCCTGCACCAGGCACAGAAGACCCAGAAGGGTGCTAATGCTGAGTCCCCTCCTGCCTCCCGGCCTGGCACCTGGGGTGCACCCACCTCTGTGTTGAGCCAGTGTGAGTCCATTTCAGCTCACTGGGCTTCACGTGGCAGCCTCTCTGCCCCCCGCCCCCACCCCCATCCCAGCACTTACCTCACGGCTGTGATGGTCTGTTTACAAGGCTGTCTTCTGCACCAGACGCAGAGCTCTTGAGGGATTTTAATGACCTCCACCTCCCCTGTCATCGCTAATCAGTGTTTCTTGAATCAATGGATAAAGGAATGAATGAATTCTTGGGCACCTACCACGTGCCAGGCTCCACGCTGGGAGCATGAGCCGGAGCAGCATGTTGTGGTTATGCCCAGGGTGACCCTGGGAGAGTGTTGGGATTGGATGGGGAGGGGGCTTGCTGAGAAAAGGGCTCTGAACAAAGACCTGAGGGGGTGGGGAGGGGGCTACATAGACAGACGTGTGGGGAAGAGTGCTCTGGGGAACAGCACATGCAAAGACCCTGGGGACAAGGCCAGCCTGGGGAGGTTCAAGGAACGGTGAAAAGGATGGCTCAGCTAGAGTGAAGTGAGGGAGGTGACAAATAGAGAGATACATAGGTAGATGATAGATGGATGGATAGATAGATAGATTGATAGATTGATAGGAAAGGAGGGAGGGAGAGAGAGGAGCAGGTTCTGAGAAGTCCTGCTATGGGACAGGCTAGCTGACCCCCCACACCTAGCCCCACCTCTCTCCCTCCACTCTCACAGTAAGTGAGAAAGAGCCAGACCCTCACTTCACTTTGCAGTGAAGCAGGGCAGGAGAGCGCAGTCAGTTCTCGCAGTTCTCGTCAATGAGATGTAGAGAGAGCTCCCTGGGGAAGGGGTGTCTGAGAGGATTTATCCTCCCTGAGAAGATGAGAGGGACCTTTCCAACTGCCACTCTCAGCCTCCCTCGCATATACTCCACATCCCTGCCTTTGCTGTGGTCCTGTGTGCACTTGCTGTCTAGAGTGCTGGCAGCCACATTGTGCCCGTGAGACATGGCAGAACTCCCAGCCCAGCACCCAGATAGAAGAACAGCTGCTACTCTCCACCACTGACTTGAGTGCTGTGTGAATCCCAGCTCCAGTACATGTCACACAACTCTGACAAACAACAACTACCCCGAGAAGCCCTCCTTGACCATCTGAGCTAGAACCCTCTGTATGCCGGTCCATGACCTGTATTACTCTTTTCACAGCTCTCTTTCTCTCTCCAAAATGGTCTGTTATCTGTCTAGATACTCCTTCTGGGACATCAGCGTATGGCATTGGACTTGGGCTTGTTTTTCTTACATGTGTGTCTTCTACCTGGAACAGGGTCTGACACATAACAGGTGCACCAAAATGTTGTTTAGCACGTGAGCCAGCGGGCAGCGTGTGTCAGCATCCAAGGGCCATGTTATCATGGCTGTTGTGGCTCCTGTTTCCTCCGCCCAGATGGAACACCCATAGGCTTCATTTGCATTGTGAACGCATCTCCTTTTACAGACTACGGAACTGGTGTGGTAATCGGCTGGGGGGCTGCAGTTCTGGTGTGGGTGAATGGGGGATGCCACCACAGCTGGGACCAGTGACCCAGGAGGCACAGGACAGATGTGTGGGCACTGCCATGGCCATCGTCTGCCAAGGCCCAAGAACTGCCTAGGGAGCACAGCCATGGGGAGGAGGCTGTGGACCTTCAGCAGACACCACCTGCCTGGCCAGAGCCAGCACCCCAGCTCCTGATGTATTTCGTGGCAACCATTACCATCCTGGGATACAATCAGTAAACAACACAACCTCCACAAACACATCATTTCAAACCTCCGTATAATGCCTCATCTGCAATGGAAGGAGACATAAAGGAAATTAATCTAATGTTTTTAAATGTATGTTTTAACATACAAATGTGTAGGAGGCGTGGCTACACCACACAACACCAGGAGGCACCCAGAGGGCGCATGATGCCGCAAGTACAAACTGGAGTGAAGGGAGTGTTCAGCTGCGTGGACTGCCAACACTGTTATCTATGTGAAATTTGGGGGTAGCCGCTTGGTTATGAACACACATCTGCATGATGCAGCTGTGAAGGGCATGCTGGGCAGGATGGGGAGGGTCTGGGTGGGCCCTCAGAGCCAGGCACACTCTGGTTTGCAGTTTCCTACAAAGGCGAGCAGCACCTGGGAATGCTTTATGAAAGGCAGTGTGACAGCCCCTTAGGTCACACAGGCATTGCGTTCTTGGAAAATTCAGAAATCAGAACCATGAACAAGACACTCTATGTTTTTGTACAAAACAGAGCTGGGTTCCAGGCTGGGACACTGAAGAGACTCTCCCCATGTGAGTATGTGTAGCACCCTGGCAAGTGTCTTGGCCCCAGGCACCTGGGCTCTACCTGGCACTCAGAGCCCTGCATGCTCAATGCCACACCCGCGAAGGTCCCTCACTGCTCTCCAGCCTGGCCCTGCTCTGGACCTCCATCTCCCCTGGCTCTTCCCCAGCTGGGCTGAGCGGGCAAAGATCTCACTCCCTTGGGTTGGCTCACTTCTAATGCCCCTGCTCCCAGAGGCAGGCCTGGCCTAAATTGGACCCAGGCAGGCTGGGAGCCCCTGGTGTCAGGCTGCATGAACCCCCCTCCTGGGGCTAGACACAGGCCCGGGCAGGCTTCTGCCTCTCCCAGGCTCCCCCACTACACAGCACAGCGAGGGGCTCCCAGGCAGGTGGTGATGGATGGGCCAAGGAGGCTCCATTCTGCCACGGGTCTCACAGACATTCCTCCCTGCAGATAAACGGCCTCTGAGTGGCCGCCCCCACAGCAGCCCATCGAAGAGGCCCTCTTGAAAGGCAGGAGATGAGGGGCCTCTGTATATAATAAAGGTGAAAAGTGTCATCCAGACATTTTTATGCTCTTCTTGAGGCCCCAGCTGCTGCGCGGCCGGAAGGACCTGGGGCTTTTAGCAAGTGGCCTGAGGAAGCGGCTGCTTTTAGCAGGTTCCAAGCTTGAGAGGGAGTACAGGGGTCGGAGACTTGGGCACGGCTCAGGGCCCCCTTTCCAACCGAGTCTGCCTCAGCACCCCGTCCTTTGAGGGAATTAGGACAACGTGCCTGCGACTTTGGGGACTTGCTAATCTGCTCAGAGCCATGTCTCTGGGGGGCATGCGGCATGTGGGGTGGGGTCTACAACTGGATTAATGGGAGGCAGAGCACCCCTCGCAGAGCCTCAAGTGACTACCTGAGTTCAGGTTTGAGGAAAGCCCAACTTCCTCAGGGTGCCCAGCCGAGCAATGCCATTGCTCCCAATGCAGAGGCTCAGAGGCCTGAGTGCAGGCCCTCCTGTACTCAGCGTTCAGCCTCGCAGGCCTGGTGCCCTCTCTCTAGCCAGCACCTGGGGCCTGCTCAGCCTGCCCTCCATCCTGATGTCTTAGCATCCTCCTAGTCCACCAGCCTGTGACCCTGCAGCTCCAGGCAATCCCCAGGCCACCCCTGAACATAAGGGTCAGGTAACATGCAACAGGCTGCAGGGACGGTAGTGAGTGGACCCACAGAGGGGAGGCCCCCAGGCCTGCTGCTGTAGGGCCGTGCCCTGCAGCAAGAGCCTGAGGCCCATGCAAGGCCAGTGGACTCATCATGCCTTCACGGCAGCCTTGCAACCCCAGCATCAAATTCCCATTTTCTGGAGGGGTAAACTGAGGCATAAGAAGGGAACAGATCTGCTCAAGATAGCAAAGGGGTGGGATTTTGGATTCAAACATGTGTGCATCTGGCTCTAGGTATAGAATTCTTTGCAAACCCCACACCTGCCCCTTGGCTGGCAAACACGAAGTACCTTCTTAATGCATAAAGAAGCCGTCTGGAAAAGGAAATCAGAAATGATTTCGTATTTGATCAATAGCACTGATTTGCCTCTCCAGGTGCCAGGCAAGGTACCACGTGGAACTCAAGAGTTTTCTGAAAAAGCAGATGGAGAGGTTGGTTATAAGCCACTCAGAGAGGAAGAAATAGCATGTTCTTTAGCTTTTTCTTACCATCCTGAACCTAATGCTGAGCCCCACCTCCTGGGCCAGGCTCAGCAGCAGGGGTGCCAAGGCCCCTCTAGTCCTTAGTTGGGGGACACTGACCCTCTGTTGACCCCTGAGAAGCTCATGGTTCCTGCCCCCTTGGCCTGGCCATCTGGATAAGAGAGATAGGCTCCCAGTTCCTACAGGGCTGGGTGAGGGGTCCTCACCACCCCATCTCCTAGACTCTCACCTTCTTTTCTCCTTGCCCCAAAGCCACGTTTGGTTCCTTCCTCTCAGACCTCAGGACATCCAGCTCCATCTCTTCGGTGAGTCTGAGCTTTTGCAAAGACAGGAGGGGCCTGGGGGAGCGTGAGGATCCTGCCTGAGTGTGGAGACAACCCAGTGGGATGGAGCTGGGAAGCGGGATGTCACAGGAACTGCTGGGCCTGAAGCAATCTCCTGGCTTAGCCCTGGACTGGCCCACTCCTTTCTGCTTAAGCCATGGGAGCTGGTTCCCCTGGCAAACCCCAAATACATTACCCTGTCCTTTCTTGGAAAGTACTGCTCAGGGTTCTGAGATTCCTGCTCTTTGTAATAACAAACGGCAGTGGGTCCTTGCTTGATGACTCAGTGCTTAGCCGTGCTCAGGTTCTCCCTAACATTTTTAAGGCTGTAGACCCATGAAATCTCATGACCAGGGGCTCCTGGGCCCGCCGACCCTCAGATCCTTCTGAGGGGAGGGTCAGACATCTCGGCCATATTCATGCCCTGTGTCCTCCAGGGAGGTCACGATTGAGTGACCTCGGTAACGGCAGAGCCCCACACTGCCCTTCTGAATGCCAGGTACACCAGGCATCTCTGACCTGGATTCCAGATACCTCAGGTGTCTCTGGCCTTTGGGAGAGATCAAAGCAAGAGGCGAAGAGGGGCTGTCTTGTTTGTCCTTAATTTTTAATAGATAACTCAATATATAGTTCAGAATACAAATGACAGTTCAATGTACCAAATGACAGATACCCCACCTCTCCCCCATCCAGGACCTCCCCAAAGCAGTCTCTATTCTCTGGTCTGTGGATCTCCAACCTGTATGGGCGGGAAGGGCAAGTGAGAGGATGTCCGAGCAGTCCTCCTGTTGGGAGGCACTGGACACTCACTGCGTCCTCACCCGGTGGGGGCACAGTCCACAGTGGCACTGGAGCTCCTGCCCACATTGGCTAAGTGTGACGCCACATGTTTGGTTGTCACTGTCCCCTCCCTGCTGTACCTCCCCACCCTACTGGTGTTTCCTGGAGTCAGCCCCCAAATAAAGGCCTTACATGTCAGCTTCTTGGAGAACGCCAGCAGTCTGGCTGAACAAATGGGAGGCGGGGGACCCCTCATCACAGTGGAAAACTTGGGAGGCACAAGTGGGGCCAAGAGCAAATGTGGGATAGCCCTGAAGTCCGAGCACCTGTCCACCCATGGCCACCACCCCTCTTTCCCCAGTGCAGGCCCCAGCCTTCCTGTTCCCACCACTCTGTGCAGGGGAGCCTTCGCGGTTTCTGCAGTGCTTGCTGAATCACATCAAGACCCTGCTAAACACAGACAGCAGCAAAACCCACTTTGATAGCCTGACGCATTTACCCATCATGATCAGATTCTTCCTTCCTCTCCAGCCTCATCCACTTGTCCATCTGCCCTTGCCAACCTCCTCCCTCCTCTCCCCACTGCTGGACCCTCTCCCCAGCTGAAGCCTGCTCACCCTCCAGTCAGCCTGGGCCTGGAAGACCCCCGCAATAGGCCCAAAGCTTCCTCTGACCCCGAGACTCCCAAGCATACCATCCCTAAAGGGTCCCACAGTTCCCTCTGACCCTGGCCCCCACCTCTCACCCCATCCCCTCACACATTCTCAAAAAGGAAACTCCAAAAACAAGGAGACATCGACTCTCTGGAAGGAGTGGGCATGCCGGGGCTCACAGCTGCATCAGCTCTCCCTCTATGTTGATCTGGAGGCCAGGGTCTCAAGGGCTGCCGTGCTGGCCTGGCCTGTGCCCTGAGCTGGGCCCTGCACATAGCTGGTGCTCAGTAAGCATTTGTTGACTTATTGTGTGGTTACCACCCCGCCACCCCCGCCCTGAGATGAGGTGGGCTCTCCCCTTTTGTAGAGGCTGACGGGTCCAGGCCAGGTGCTCCACCAGCCTAGCAGGGCCAGCACTAGGGACTCTGCTCCCCAGGCCACACAGTACCCACTGCCTGGGTCAGGTTTCCATCCGCCATCATCAGGCAGATGTCATGCTCGAAGGGGCAGCAGTAATTTGGACAATTACGGCTGCTATTATTGCTTCCTCTCCTTAAACAGGGGCCTAAATTACTCAGACACAACCACCAGCCGCTCCCCATGGCAGAGGGGACACGCAGGGGCAGGGTGGGGAAGGGGCACAAGGGCAGGAGGGCAGGAGACCAGGGAGGTGGGAACAACACATCTACTGGTGATTGTCCAGTGTGAGTGCCTACTGTGTGAAGTTGGTGGGTCACTCCACCCTGGGACTGGCAAGGCCATCGGCAGAGGGAGACTGGTGCCCTGAGGGAGGGTTGGCTGAGCTTGCCCAGCTGGTCACTGCAGGACGGTGTTTGAGCCCAAAGTCCAGAGTGAGGTCTCCTCTTCCAAATCCCAGAGCAGGTATGGCCCCGAGGCTGAGTGGAGGATGAATGCAGGGCACTGCTGGGTGCAGGGGAGGGGGCTGGGAAGTTGTGGCCTAGGACGCTCACCACCCAGGAGATGGTGGCCCAGATGCCAGGACAGGGTCACTAGGGGCCAGGCAGGCCCAGGAGGCTGCCCTTCTGTTGGCAGACAGACACTGGGCACTTGGGCTCCCTGTTGAGTGAGAAATAGCGACTACCCATTTCTGAGTGTGGTTCAGGGAGAGGAGGTAAATCCTGACATTCCCTCTTCCCAGAGCTAATCAGCCACAACCAGATAAAAGCAAATACTTACGTAGCACCTGCTACTTGCTGACACTGGGCCCAGTTTATGTGTAGTAGCTCATTTAATCCTCAGAAAATCCCTGTGAGGTAGGCATTCCCATCACCCTCACTTTACAAGAGGAGGAGACTGAGGCACAGAGAGGTTCACTAGCTTGCCCAGGGTCACACAGCAGGGAACTCTTCCCTTCCAAGAGCCTCCCGCAGGCCTCTGTGAGGCAGAAGTAACTCGGGAAGGTATTTTCATTGTCAGCCCCATCGTACAGGTAGGAAATGTGGGCTATAGGAGGGAGGGGACTTCCAGGGTCACACAGGTAGGGCATTAGATATGCCGCAGGCAGCGGGCTATGAGCCAGGTGGTCTGGTGAGAGATCTACAGGAGCACAGAGGGGCGAAGAGTGGCCAGAAAGGAAGACGTTCTTGAAGGGTCCTAGGGTGGGGGTGGTCAAGTTGCAGGTGGGAAAAGGGTCAGGTGAGTAGGTAGAGGGGTGGGGTGGGATTTGGACTGCATTAGGAAGATTTCTGGAACCCCAAGAGGGAAGGATGGGGGCCAGAGTCAGCTAAAGCTACAAGTTCCCCATGGGGCAGCCAACTGGCTGTTTTCTCCAGAACAAAGTACCCCCATTAGGAAGGAAGAGGGGAAGGCCTCCCCACACCCGAACAACACAGGTCCTGGTACACTCAGGCCTCCAGGGCTGCAGCCTAGAAGAGATGATGAGGAGGGGTCGGGCCAGGGGATGTCACTGCCAGTCACAGTTTTCAAGGGCTGTGTGCCAGTGCTGTGGTGCCTCCCCCACCAGCTCGTCCACCTGTTACCTCATGTCTATGGGGCAATGTCAGATGCTCATCTTATGGGCAAGGGGACCAAGGCTCAGACAACAGCCATTTACTCAGAGCTTAGACTGGAACCCCCAGCCCCAAAAGCATTCTCCATTCCTGATGACAATTCCACTCGTAAACATGCATGATTCACTCTTAATCATTTACATTTTAAATATTTAACATCAATTAATTTAACAAACATTAGTGCCTCTTTCTAACTCACTTGCCAAACCTGCACTAGCGAGCATGATTAAACTCTATTGTCAACGTGGGTCAGCAACTCTGTTCTCCAAGCGTGCACTGCATGGACGCCAGAGCCAGGATGCATGGCCTTGGTGTAAGTCCCCAGCTCCACACTTATGAGCAGTGCAACCAGGGCCAATGTCTGCTTCTCTCCTGTGCCTCAGTTTTCCTATCTATAAAATTAACAGTAAAAAATATAAAATAAATGAAAATAAAAAATTATACCTACCTCAAAGACTTGTTACAAGCATTGTTTTAGCTCAGGTGCAATAACAAGATACAACAGACAGGGAGCTTAAACAATAGACTTTATTTCTCACAGTTCTGGCAGCTAAAGTCTGAAATCAGAGAACCAGCATGGTCAGGTTGTGGTAAAGATCATCTTCCAGGTTGCAGACAGCTGCCTTCTTGCTATGTGCTCACATGGCCTTTCCTGGGATCATGTGTTTGGTCTCCTGTCTCTTCCTCTTCTTATAAGGGCACTAATCCCATCATGAGAGTCCCACCCTCATGACCTCATCTAAACCCAATTACCTCCCAAAGACCCCACCTCTAGCACCACCATCACATTGGGGGTTAGGGCTTCAACAAATGGTTTTGGGGACACAATTCAGTCCATTGTAAGGATTACATAATGTAATCTATACAAAGTACTTTGAACACAGTTGGTCTGGCCTGGATCAAAGGGAGTTATGATCACTCTAGATTGACCTGGGCAAGATTCCTGGTCTACCATCTGCCTACTATGTGACCATGGGCCTGTCACAGCCCTCTGAAATCAGGTCCATAATAGCTAACAGATGCCCACAGTAACTGAGCCCCTGGTGTGGCATGGCAGTTTTACTTGAGTTGTGTTGCCCCCCCCCAGATGAGAAAACCAAGGCACAGAGATGTGAAGTGGGTGGCCAAGTTCACACAGCAAGTGGGAGGGTCAGGGTGTGAACTTGGGCCTGGGACTTGCTATTCCCCATGTGAGAACACAGGGCTGGTACAGAGGGACAGGCCAGGGAGGCAGTGCCCTCCCCACACCTGTTTTCCCAACCATGGGTCTTACCCAGCACACATGCCTCAGACTTTCCCCATCAGGCACACTCACCCCATAGACTCAGAGTGGACCCATCATAGGGCAAGGGGAGACTGGGCCTGAGGATATTGTCCCTGGAGGTAGTGCAGGCATTGAGAGAGACTTCAGAATTGTGCTGGGTCAGCACATGGCAGGTGCAGGAGCTGCTGTCACCATTATAGCTACTGCTACTGCCATGGGGTTGACCACATGAGACCCCCAGCAGCCTGAATGCAGTGATGGCTCTTTTCTGCAGTCCGTGGAATGGGTTTCCAGCTTTAGTCCCAGCCAATCACTCCCATCTGTTCTCTCCGGCCCCACGTGGGGAGGTCTCCTGACCTCTCCAAGGTTGATTTTCTTCGTCTGGATCTTCATATTTGTTGCTGACTGAGGGACCAAGGTGTGTACAATGCTTCTGCTGGCCCCAGGGGCTCAAAAGTGGTAGCTGTGAGACCCCAGGCAAGGGCCTTCATCTCCCTGAGCCCATGTCCTCATCTGAAAATGAAAACATATCTGCTTCTGCCTCATAGGGTTTGTGCCAATTAAGTAAAATAACATGTGTTAAGGGGCTTCAAAGTGGGGCCTGGAATCTGGACAGCACTGTGTGAGGCTGGCTGGCCATGACTACTACTGTTATGATTATTACCGTGTGCAAAACAGAGGGAAAGTGGGAACACTGATCATCTGCTTCCCCACCAATAAGGGTCTGCAAGGTAAACACAGCAGCTGAGACCACTGAGGTGCTGAGCGGCCACAGAGCCAGGAGCAGAGGCCACACTGGAGCCAGGGTCTGTCCCACTGCACACACCACCTAGGACCCCTGCAGCCCAATGTCTACAAGGCCTGGTCCCTGGAGAGACTGGGGTTGTTTCTCAGCCTGGCCTGGAGCGGGGCTCCCTCCCTGCACTTCTCCCAGCAGGCTTCGGTGGGGGCAGATGGTCGTTAAGCTCTTCTTGTGCACTAAACACTTCCAGTGCATTGTCTTACATCATTATTGACCCCATTTTGCAGGTTGTGGGGGGGTCTGAGGTCAAAGTGGAAGCATCACTGCCTCGGGTCACACAGCCAGGAGTGGGCAGATCAGGATCTAGCTGGCGAGTCTCCTTGACTCAGAAGAGGTGTCAACTGGAAAGTCAGCTACTGAACAGTCAGTGTCCAGCCCCTATGCAACCTCCACTGAGGCCTGGCTGGCCGGGCTCCATGGGAGGCAGCTACAGCTCCCAGCAATCTGTCTCTTACACTATGGGGGAAAGAACCCGATCGGCCTCTGGCTGGGCTGTGGCTCTCATGGAGACCCCAGCTCCCAGTCTGGGGGGATGTTGGACTTGCAAACAGGCCGCCCCACACAGTGAGGTGTGCAAGGGGCTGCTGGAACCAGAGGAGCTCCAGGTCCTGCCAGGGAGGGCTCCCCAGGATGTGACTTCAAAGTCAAGGGGCAGGGGTGCTGATGTGTTCACCTAGAATGAAATTGCATCTGTTTTCTAGAAACACTGAACAGGTAGGCAGCTCACCAAAGACAGGTAACAAGTGCAAGTTCACACAGCAGGGCTTTCACCCTGCTTCCTCAGACCAACACCTTCAACTGAAATTCCAGAGTCATTGTCCTTGGGGTGCTTCTGGGTGCTGTGCAGCAGCAGGACACTTCTGAGATTCGATCCCCTCCCTGAACCATGATTTTCCACCAGCAAAATTTATTTTGTATACCTCTGACTTTGTGGCTACTTGTAAAAATCTGTAGATTGTCAACCGATGTCCCACAGGTAATCTCCAGAACAAGATGAATTTACTGTCATGTAAATGGACTTGAGTCGAGTGTTTGGGCTATCAGGATTATGATGTCATAGATTTTAATATTAAGGCCATTGTCTCTTTGTGGGAAATGTCTCTCCCACTTATAAAATTGCTTCAAGACAGTAATGTGGTTTGGAGAGTACAATGTTATAGCACCCTAAACTAAGTAATGAGATCTTGCATAGCCCTAATGCACAGATAAAGAACCAAATGATACTACTCTCAACCAAAGGTACAATGAGGATTCAAGTGATACCATGATCACCTGAATGTACAGATGGAGAACCAAGAGATCTTACTATCACCCCAAGGACAGATGAGGGATTTAGTGATACCACTATCACCTCAATGGATATAAGACATATGCATTTATCAAAACCCATATAATTGTACAATGGTTCTTAAAAAAGAAGAAAATCTCAAATCAAGAATCTAACTTTACACCTTAAGGAACTAGCAAAAAGAAGAACAAACTAACCCAAGCCTAGCAGGAGGCAGGAAATAATAATGACTAGAGGAGATAAACAAAATAGAGGATAGAAAAACAATAGAGAAAACCAATGAAAGCAAACTTTCATTCTTTGAAAAGATCAATAAACTTGACAAAGCACAAGGCAAAAAGCCAAACAAACAAAACAAAAAACAGACCCAAAACAAAACAGAAAGGGTGAAGATGTGAATAACTAAAATCAGAAATGAGCATAGGGACAATAATACCTACCTTATAGAGATAAAAAGGATTATAAGAAAATACTATGAACAATTGTATGTCAACATGTTAGATTATCTAGTACAAATGAAAAAATTTCTTGAAAAACACGGATTACCTAAACAGACTCAAGAATAGAAGAACTAGGGCTTCCCTGGTGGTGCAATGGTTGGGAGTCTGCCTGCCGATGTAGGGGACGCGGGTTTGTGCCCCGGTCCAGGAGGATCCCACATGCCGTGGAGCGGCTGGGCCCGTGAGCCATGGCCGCTGAGCCTGCGCGCCCGGAGCCTGTGCTCTGCAACGGGAGAGGCCACACAGTGAGAGGCCCGCATATCGCAAAAAAAAAAAAAAAAAAAAAGAATAGAAGAACTCAACAGACCTATTACAAGTAAACAGATTGAATCAGTAATTGAAAACATTCCAAAAAGGAAAAGTCTTAGACCAAAGGGGTTCAACAGTGAGTTTTAACAAACATTTATAAAAGAATTAATATCAGTCCTTCTCAAAGTCTTCCAAAGAGTTCAAGGAAAAGGAACACTTCTTAAATGATTCTATAAGGCCAAATACCCTGATACCAAAGCCAGATAAAGATATAAGGAAATAAAATTCTCAACAAATGCCCCTTATGAATATAGATGCAAAAATCCTTGACAAAATATTAGCAAGTCAAATCCAACAGCACATTAAAAGGATATTCACTATGGCCAAGTAGGAATTATCCCAGGAATACAAGGGTGGTTCAACATAAGAAAATCAATCAGGGAGGAGTCAAGATGGTGGAGGAGTAGGAGAAAGTGGAGTTCATCTCTCCCCACAAATGCATCAGGAATATATCTACAAATGGAACAATTCTCACAGAGCACTGGCTGAACACTAGCAGAGGACATGGACTCCTAAAAGGATAAGATAGATCCCCACATAACTGGGTAGGATGAAAGAAATAAGAAGGGAAAAGGAAGAGGAGAGGAAGCGTGATGGGACCTGTGCCCCTAGAGAGGAGGCGAAGCTGAAGGAGAGGACAGGTTCCTGCATCTGGTGAAGCCTGCTCACCCACAGGGAGATCAGCTGGGACAGAAGGGTAGCTTTGGGGGCTATCGGAGGAGAGAGCAGCCACCAATCTGTGGCAGGCAGGACAGAATGAGACCTACACAGATGTTCCGTGCCAACAGCCCTGCATTCCCCAGCCTAAGAGGTATGTCTGCCTGTGTGGATGGGGGCTGAGTGCTGGAACATGGGGTTTGGAGAGCAAACCTGGGGAGAGGACTGCTGGCTGCGAGGAGACAGCCTGAGGGGACGGGAGTGAGGAAATCCGGAACTAGGAATTCATGTGGAGGAAACCCCGACTGCCATAGAAGAAAAGCACTATTGTTGAGGGATGCGCAGCCTCTCTCCCCACAAGCAGGTCCCTGCCTCCCTGGGCACTAGGAAGGGCTCCCGCCAGGGCCAGTTCTCTTGCACCCACAGCGACCACTACCCCCCTCATGCCCTGTCCCCACCACGGCTGGCTCTCTCATGCCCGTGGCCACCAGCTCCCCCATGCACCCATCACTGTCAGGGGTCCCATGACCCTGGCAGCCACCACCTCCTCAGCGGCACCCCATCCCACTTCAGTGGGCACTCTCGCGACCCCAGCCATCACCAGCTCTGCGCCCCCTCCTCTATGGGGCAGACTCGTGTATACCAGGGCAGCCTCGGGAGCAGATCCCTGTGGGTGGCCCACATGCAGAAGTGGGGCTGAAAACTGCAGCTGAATCCCAGGGGCCATACAACCAAGGAAGAAAAGCTGAAATGTCTCCTTGCAGCTTCGCAAATTATGAATTGACACACCCACAACTGGCTTTGTAAACTTAGCACCTACAGAACATCTAACAAGTGCTCCTGCAGCCAAGACAGGTCTAGCTTTAGCAGCTATAGACTTTGTGGGCACATATGTGTGAGGGTTGGGCCAGGCCAGAGTCTGAGCTGCCCCCATATTTCCCACAGTGGGTCCAGATCCATGATTACTGCAGTTCTAGGATGTGACTTCAGTGGATCTACACTAGTGGCCTGGTGAAAACAACATATGAGGGACTTCCCTGGTGGTCCAGTGGTTAAGAATCAGTCTTGCAATGCAAGGGATGCTGGTTCGATCCCTGGTTGGGGAACTAAGATCCCACATGCCACAGGGCAACTAAGCCCATGCGCCACAACTACAGAGCCCATGCGCTCTGGAGCCCACGTGCCACAACTAGAGAGCCCATGCACACTGGAGCCCATGCGCTGCAACTAGAGAGAAGCCCACACACTGCAACTAGAGAGAAGCCCATGCACCGCAATGAAGAGCTCACATGCTGCAACGAAAGATCTCATGTGCCGCAACTAAGACCTGATGCAGCCAATAAATAAATAAATAAGTAATAAAAAAAAAAGAAAAGAAAACAATGTCTGAGAGGCACCAAAGCCAATTGCCAGCATACCCATGGTTAAGGTGGGCCCAAGAGCAGTGCCAACAACAGTGTAATCTGAGAGCTCACACAACAGGTGAAAGGAAACACAGTAGAGCACACCTACAGGTGAACACCTCCAGAGGAGGAATACTCAGTGGCTTCCCTCCCAGTGGAAGTGCCCCAATCCTGCCTACTTCACACTGAAGATCAGAAATACAGCTAAGAAACAGATCTGGGGGACCTCTACTCCAACAACTAGAGGACACCCCACATCTGACAGGGCAGTGAAAACCACAGAGTAAAGGGGAGGCCCTGCTCAATATCCAGTACAGGCTTTGGTCACCACAAAATCAGTCACACCTCCTATCAAGGAGCTAAGGGCCAGCAAACACTAAGGAAAGATGTGGCAGACATCAATAATAAAAACAGCCCTAACATCAAAAACTATTAAACCCATTCAGGCTACACAGGTATGTTCCCACATAAAAATAACCCTCCAAGACAGTCTGAGGGTCTGGTATTGGGAGGAAGAACCCCCAGAGAATTTAGCCTTGGAGGCCAGCAGGGCTTCAGGGTAGGAGTTTCACAGGGCTGAGGTAAACATAGACTCCACTCTTGGAGAGTGCACACAAGGTCTCATGTGCACTGGGACGCAGCACAAAGCAGTACCTCCATAGGAACATATGCTACACCTACCTAGAGGTCTTGGAGGGCTCCCTGGGGAAGCGAAGGTCAACTGTAGTTCACCATGAGGGCAAGGACCCTGGTAGCAGAAGCCCCAGGGAATATCGATCAGAGCGAGCTCTCCCAGAGGTCCACATTTTGACATGAAGACCCAGCCCCACCCAACAACCTGTAGGTTCCAGTGCTGGAACTCCTCAGGCCAAACAACCAGAAAGACAGGAATGCAGCCCCACCCATCAGCAGATAGACGGCCTAAAGTCATACTGAACTCACAGCCACCTCAAAACACACACCTTGACATGGCTGTGCCCATCAGAGGGACAAGACCCAGCTCCAGCCACAAGAGGGCAGGCACCAGTCTTTTGCACCAGGAAGCCTGCACAAGCCACTGGACCAACCTCACCCTCCAGGTGCCAGACACCAGAAGCAAGAGGAACTATGATCCTAGAGCCTGTGGAAAAAAGACCACAAACACAGAAAATTAGACACAATGAGACAACAGAGAAATATGTTGCAAGCAAAGGAACATGATAAAAACTTACAAGAACAACTAAATGGAGAGGAGATAGGCAATTTACCTGAAAAAGAATTCAGAGTTATGATAGTAAAGATGATCCAAATTCTTGCAGAAAGAATGGAGGCAGAGATTGAGAAGATACAAGAAATGTTTAACAAGGAGCTAGAAGATTTAAAGAACAAACAGAGATGAACAATACAGTTACTGAAGTGAAAAATGCACTAGAAGGAATCAATAGCAGAATAACTGAGGCAGAAGAATGAATAAGTGAGCTGGAAGACAGAGTGATGGAAATCACTGCCACAGAACAGAATAAAGTGAAAAGAATGAAAAGAAAGGGAGACAGTTTCAGAAACCCCTGGGACAACATTAAATGCACCAACATTTGCATTATAGGGGTCCCAGAAGGAGAAGAGAAAGAGAAAGGGCCTGAGAAAATATTTGAATATATAATAGCCAAAAACTTCTGTAACATGAGAAAGGAAATACTCACTAAGTCCAGGAAATGTAGAGAGTCCCATACAGGATGAACCCAAGGAGAAACACATTGAGACACATAATAAGCAAACTGACAAAAATTAAATACAAAGAAAAAATATTGAAAGCAACAAGAAAAAAGTAACAAATAACATACAAGGGAATCCCCATAAGGTTATCAGCTGATTTATCAGCAGAAACTCTGCAGGCCAAAAGGGAATGCATGATATATTTCAAGTGATGAAAGGGGAAAATGTACAACCAAGAATACTCTACCCACCAAGGCTCTTATTCAGATTCAATGGAGAAATCAAAAGCTTTACAGACAAGCAAAAGCTAAAAGAATTCAGCACTACCAAACCAGCTTTACAACAAATGTTAAAGGAATTTCTCTAGGCAGGAAAGAGACCAGCAACTTAAAACCACTTTGGACATACATAGACTGCATAGCAAAACCTTATAGAAATCAGCAAACCTAAAACTACAAGAGATACACACACAAAAGAGAAAAAGCAACCCAAACACAACACTAAAATGGGTCATGAAACCACAAAAAGAGAGAACAAAAGAGGAAGGGAAGAAAAAGACCTACAAAAACAAACCCAAAACAATTAACAAAATGGCAATCAGAGCATACATATTGATAATTACCTTGAATGTAAATAGATTAAATGCTCCAACCAAAAGACATAAGCTGGCTGAATGGATACAAAAACGAGACCCATATATATGCTGTCTACAAGAGACCCGCTTCACATAGAGACTGAAGGTGAGGGGATGGAGAAAGATATTCCATGCAAATGGAAATCAAAAGAAAGCTTGAGTGGCAATTCTCATATCATATAAAATAGACTTTAAAATAAAGATTGTTACAAAAGACAAGGAAGGACACTACATAATGATCAAGGGATCAATCCAAGAAGAAGATATAACAATTGTAAATATACATGCACCCAACATAGGTGCATCACAATATATAAGCAAATGCTAACAGCCATAAAAGGGGAAATCAACAGTAACACAATAATAGTGGGGGAATTTAACACCCCACTTTTATCAATGGAAAGATCCTCCAGACAAAAAATTAATAAGGAAACACAAGCCTTAAATGACATATTAGACCACATAGGCTTAATCGATATCTATAGGACATTCCATCTCAAAGCAGCAGAATACACTTTCCTCTCAAGTGCACATGGAACATTCTCCAGGATAGATCAAATCTTGGGCCACAAATCAAGCCTTGGTAAATTTCAGAAAAATTAAAATCATATCAAGCATCTTTTCCAACCACAATGCTTTGAGATTAGAAATCAATTACAGGAACAAAACTGTAAAAAGCACAAACACATGGGGGCTAAACAATGTTACTAAACAACCAATGGATCACTGAAGAAATCAAAGAGGGAATCAAAAAATACCTAGTGACAAATGACATTGAAACAAGATGATCCAAAACCTATGGGACACAGCAAAAGCAGTTCTAAGAGGGAAGTTTACAGCAATAAAATATCACCTCAAGAAAAAAGAAAAATCTCAAATAAACAACTTAACTTTACACCTAAAGCAACTAGAGAAAGAAGAACAAACAAAACCTAAAGTTAGTAGGAGGAAATAAATCGTAAAGACCAGAGCAGAAATAAATGAAATAAGAGATGAAGAAAACAATAGCAAAGATCAATGAAACTAAAAGTTTGTTCTTTGAGAAGATAAACAAAATTGATAAACCTTTAGCCAGACTCATCAAGAAAAAAAGGAGGACTCAAATCAATAAAATTAGAACTGAAAAAGGAGAAGTTACAACTGACACCACAGAAATACAAAGAACCATAAAAGCCTACTACAAAGAAGTATACACCAATAAAATGGACAATCTAGAAGAAATGAACAAACTCTTAGAAAGGTGTAACCTTCCAAGACTGAACCAGGAAGAAATAAAAAACAGAAATAGACAAACCACAAGTACTGAAATTGAAACTGTGATTTAAAAACGTCCAGAAAACAAAAGTCCAGGACCAGATGGCTTCACGGGTGAATTCTATCAAACAGTTATAGAAGAGTGAACACCTATCCTTCTCAAACTCTTCCAAAATGTTGTAGAGGAAGGAACACTTCCACGCTCATTCGAAGAGACCACTATCACCCTGATACAAAAACCAGACAAAAATATCACACAAAAAAGAAAATTGCAGGCCAATATCACTTATGAACATAGACGTCAAAATCCCCAACAAAATACTAACAAACAAAATCCAACAACACACTAAAAGGATCATACACCATGATCAAGTGGGATTTATCCCAGGGATGTAAGGACTCTTCAATATACGTAAATCAATCAATGTGATACATCACATTAACAAACTGAAGAATAAAAACCATATAATCATCTCAAGAGATGCAGAAAAAGCTTTTGAAAAAATTCAACATCCATTTATGATAAAAACTCTCCAGAAGGGGGCAGAGAGGGAGCATATATCAACATAATAAAGGCCATATACAAAAAAGCCACAGTAAACATCATTCTCAATGATGAAAAATTGAAGCATTTCCTCTAAGAAAAGGAGCAAGACAGGGATGTCCACTCTCATCACTTTTATTCAACATAGTTTTGGAGGTCCTAGCCACACTAATCACAGAAGAAAAAGAAATAAAAGGAATCCATATTGGAAAAGAGGAAACAAAACTGTCACTATTTGCAGATGACATGATACTATACATAGAAAACCCAACAGATTCTACTAGAAAACTACTAGAGCTAATCAATGAACCTGGTAAAGTAGCAGGATACAAAATTAATGCACAGAAATCTCTTGCATTCCTATACACTAAAAACGAAAGACTAGAAGGAGAAATTAAAGAAACAATCCCATTTACCATCACATCAAAAAGAATAAAATACTAGGGAACAAACCTACCTAAGGAGGCAAAAGACCTATACGCAGAACACTGTAAGATATTGATGAAAGAAATCAAAGATGTCACATATGGAGAGATATACCATGTTCTTGGATTGGAAGAATCAATATTGTGAAAATGACTATACTACTCAAAGTAATCTACAGATTCAATGCAATACCGATCAAATTACCAATAACATTTTTCACAAAATTAGAACAAAGAATTTTACAATTTGTATGGAAATACAAAAGACTTTGAACAGCCAAAGTAATCTTGAGAAAGAAAAATGGGGCCAGAGGAATCAAGCTCACTAGCTTCAGACTATACTACAAAGCTACAGTAATCAAGACAGTATGGTACTGGCAAAAAAACAGAAATATAGATCAATGGAACAGGATAGAAAGCTCAGAGATAAACCTACACACATATGGTCACATTAATTTTGATAAAGGAGGCAAGAATATACAATGGGGAAAAGGCGGCCCCTTCAATAAGTGGTGCTGGGAAAATTGGGCAGCTACATGTACAAGAATGAAATTAGGACATTCCCTAATACATTAGGACATAATGAAATTAGGACATTCCCTAATACATTCCCTAATACACAAAAATAAACTGGGAAAATTGGGCAGCTACATGTACAAGAATGAAATTAGGACATTCCCTAATACATTAGGACATAATGAAATTAGGACATTCCCTAACACATTCCCTAATACACAAAAATAAACTCAAAATGGATTAAAGACCTAAATGTAAGGTGAGACACCATAAAACTCTTAGAGGAAAACATGCAGAACACTCTATGACATAAATCATAGCAAGATCCTTTTTGACCCACCTCCTAGAGAAATGGAAATAAAAACAAAAATAAACAAATGGGACCTGACAAAATGTAAAAGCTTTTGCAAAGCAAAGGGAACCATACACAAGATGAAAAGACAACCCTCCGAATGGGAGAAAATATTTGAAAATGAAGCACCTGACAAAGGATTAATCTCCAAAATATACAAGCAGCCCATGCAGTGCAATATCAGAAAAACAAAAAACCCAATCCAAAAATGGGCAGACGACCTAAATAGACATTTCTCCAAAGAAGATATACAGATTGCCAAAAAACACATGAAAGGATGCTCAACATCACTAATCATTAGAGAAAGGCTAATCAAAACTACAATGAGGTATCACCTCACAGCAGTCAGAATGGCCATCATCAAAAAATCTAGAAACAATAAATGCTGGAGAGGGTGTGGAGAAAAGGGAACACTCTTGCACTGTTGGTGGGAATGTAAATTGATACAGCCACTATGGAGAACGGTATGGAGGTTCATTAAAAAACTAAAAATAGAACTACCATATGACCCGGCAATCCCACTACTGAGCATATACCCTGAGAAAACCATAATTCAAAAAGAGTCATGTACCACAAAGTTCATTGCAGCACTATTTACAATAGCCAGGACATGGAAGCCACCTGTGTCCATCGACAGATGAATGGATAAAGAAGATGTGGTATATATATACAATGGAATATTAGCCATAAAAAGAAACGAAATTGAGTTTTTTGAAGTGAGGTGGATGGACGTAGAGTCTGTCATACAAAGTGAAGTAAGTCAGAAAGTGAAAAACAAATACCGTATGCTAACACATATATATGGAATCTAAAAAATAAATAAATAAACGAAACGGTTCAGAAGAACCTAGGGGCAGAACAGGAATAAGACGCAGATGTAGAGAATGGACTTACGGAAATGGGGAAGGGTAAGGGTAAGCTGGGATGAAGTGAGAGAGTGGCATTGACATATATACAGTACCAAATGTAAAATAGATAGCCAGTGGGAGCAGCCGCATAGCACAGGGAGATCAGCTCTGTGCTTTGTGATCACCTAGAGGGGTGGGATAGGGAGGGTGGGAGGGAGATACAAGAGGGAGGTGATATAGAGATATATATAAACACATAGCTGATTCACTTTGTTATACAGCAGAAACTACCACAAAATTATAAAGCAATTAAACTCCATTAAAGATGTTTAAAAAAAACAGTATGGTACTGGAACAAAAACAGAAATATAGGTCGATGGGATAGATTGGAAAGTCCAGAGATAAACCCGTGCACCTGTGGTCACCTAGTCTATGCAAGGAGGCAAGAATATACAGTGGAAAAATGACAGTCACTTTAATAAGTGGTGCTGGGAAACCTGGACAGCTACATGTAAAAGAATGAAGTTAGAACACATCCTAACACATACAAAAAAATAAACTCAAAATGGATTAAAGACTTAAACGTAAAACCAGATACTATAAAACTCATAGAGGAAAACATAGCCAGATTCTCTCTGACATAAATTGCAGGAAGATATTTTTGGATCCACCACCTAGAGTAATAAAAGTAGAAGCAAAAATAAACAAATGGGATCTAATTAAACTTAAAAGCTTTTGCACAGCAAAGGAAGCCATAAACAAAAGTAAAAGACAATCCACAGAATGAGAGAAAATATTTCCAAATGAAGCTACTGATAAGGGATTCGTCTCCAAAATATACAAGCAGCTTATGTAGCTCAGTATAAAAAAACCAAAGAACCCAATCAAAAAATGGGCAGAAGAAATTGGTATAAAGATCTTATTTACAAAGCAGAAGTAGAGACACAGACATAGAGAACAAATGTATGGATACCAAGGGTGAAAGAGGGGAGTGGGATGAATTGGGACATTGAGATTGACATATATACACTATGGATACTATGTATAAAATAGATAACTAATGAGAACCTACTGTATAGCACAGGGAACTCTACCCAGTGCTCTGTGGTGACCTAAATGGGAAGGAAATCCCAGAAATAGGGGATTTATGTATACCTATAGCTGATTCCCTTTGCTGTACAGTAGAAACTAACACAACATTGTACAGCAACGATACTCCAATAAAAAAAATTTTTAAAGACAACCAAAGAAAAAGAAAACAAAATTTACAAAAATAAAAATACATCAAATGAAAAGTAATTGGGCAGAAGATATAAATCTAAATAGACATTTCTTCAAAGAAGACATACAGATGTCTAAGAGGCACATGAAAAGATGCTCAGCATCACTAATTATTAGAGAAATGCAAATCAAAACTACAATGAGGTATCACATCACACCGGTCAGAATAGCTGTGATCAAATCTACAAATAATAAATGCTGGAGAGGATCGGAGAAAAGGGAACCCTCCTACACAGTGGGAATGTAAATTGGTACAACCACTATGGAGGATAGTATGGAGGTTCCTTAAAAAACTAAAAGTAGAGTTACCATGTGATCCAGCAATCCCACTTCTGGGAATATATCTGGAGAGAACCATAATTCAAAAAGATACATGCGTCCCAATGTTCACTGCAGCACCATTTACAATTGCCAGGACATGCATGGAAGCAACTTAAATGTCCATCAACAGAGGAATGGATAAAGAAGATGTGGTACATATATACAATGAAATATTACTCAGCCATAAAAAAGAATGAAATAATGCCATCTGCAGCAACATGGATGGACCTAGAGATTGTCATGCTGAGTGATATAAGTCAGACAAATATCGTATCATATGACATCACCTATAAGTACCTAAAAAAATGGTACAAATGAACTTATTTATAGAACAGAAATAGAGTCACAGATGTAGAAAACAAACTTATGGTTACCAAGGGGGAAAAGGGGAGGAGGAACAAATTGGCGGATTGGGATTGACATACACGCTACTATATAAAAAACAGATAACTAATAAGAACCTACTGTATAGCACAGGGAACTCTACTCAATACTCTGTAATGACCTATATGGGAAAAGAATCTATAAAAGAGTGGATATATGTATATGTATAACTGATTCACTTTGCTCTACAGCAGAAACTAATACAACGTTGTAAACAACTATACTCCAATAAAAATTAATTAAAAAGAAAATCAATCAATGTAATGCATTGCATTAATAAGATAAAAGAGTAAAACTTCAATTGATGCAGTAAAGGCATTTGACAAAATTCAACACCCTCTCATGATAAAAACCTCTTAGAAAACCAGGAACTCAGGGGAAACTGAGCAATGTGATAAAGGATATTTATGAAAACCCACCACTAACATAATCAAAGATAAATGCTTGAAAGCTTCCTCCTTAATATCAAAAACAAGGGAAAGATACAAACTTTCACCACTGATATTCAATTTTGAACTGGAAGTTCTACCAGGGCTATTAGCTAAGAAAAGGAAATAAAAGTCATCCAAGTTAGAAAGGAAGTGGTAAAACTATCTCTATTCACAGGAGACATGTCTTACATATAAATGCCAAAGAATTAAAATTGAAAAAAACTACTATTCAGCAAAGGTTCAAGGTACAAGATCAACACACAAAAATCAGTTGTGCTTCTACACACCAGCAATGAACAATCTGAAAAGGAAATCAAGAAAGCAGTTCCATTTACAAAAACATCTAAAAGAATTGAATACTTAGGAATAAATCCAACAAAGGAGGTGAAAAATTTGTATGCTGAAAACTACAAAACCTTGCTGAAAGAAGTTAAAGAAGATCTAAATAAATGAAAAGACATTCTGTGTTCATGGATAGGAAGACTTAACGTTGTTAAGATTTCAATTCTATACACAGCAATCTATAGGTTCAACAAAATTCTGATTAAAATTTTAACAGCTTCATTTACAGAAATTAAAAAGGTGATCCTCATATTCATATGGAATTGCAAAGGACCCTCAATAGCCAAAACAATGTTGAAAAAGAAGAATAAAGTTGGAGGACTCACATTTCCAGATTTAAAAATTTACTTAAAATTTACAGTAATCAAAACAATGCGGTACTTGAATAAATGTGGGCATATAGATCAATGGAATGGAATAGAGAACCCAGAAATAAACTCAAAATGACCACTTGTGGTTATTTGATTTTTTTAAAAAACATCTTTATTGGAGGATAATTGCTTTACAATGGTGTGTTTGTTTCTGCTTTAAAACAAAGTGAATAAGCTCTATGTATACATATATCTCCATATCCCCTCTTCTTGTGTCTCCTTCCCACCCTCCCTATCCCACCCCTCTACGTGGCCACAAAGCACAGAGCTGATTTCCCTGTGCTATGCAGCTGCTCCCACTGGCTATCTATTTTACATTTGGTACTGTATATATGTCAATGCCACTCTCTCACTTCATCCCAGCTTACCCTTACCCTTCCCCATTTCCTCAAGTGCATTCTCTACCTCTGCGTCTTTATTCCTGTCCTGCCCCTACGTTCTTCAGAACCATTTCTTCTTTTTTTTTAGATTCCATACATATGTGTTAGCATACGGTATTTGTTTTTCACTTTCTGACTTACTTCACTTTGTATGACAGACTCTACGTCCATCCACCTCACTACAAATAACTCAATTTCATTTCTTTTTATGGCTGAGTAATATTCCATTGTATATATGTACCACATCTTCTTTATCCATTCATCTGTCGATGGACACTTAGCTTGCTTCCATGTCCTGGCTATTATAAATATTGCTGCAATGAACATTGTGGTACATGACTCTTTTAGAATTATGGTTTTCTCAGAGTATATGCCCAGTAGTGGGGTTGCTGGGTGGTATGGTAGTTCTATTTTTAGGTTTTTTAAGTTTTTTTTTTTAACATCTTTATTGGAGTATAATTGCTTTACAATGGTGTGTTAGATTCTGCTTTATAACAAAGTGAATCAGTTATACATATACATATGTTCCCATATTTCTTGCATCTCCCTCCCTCCCACCCTCCCTA
>NW_020838066.1:1544686-1557016 GCF_003676395.1 Aethalodelphis obliquidens | reverse complement strand
CCCATATTTCTTGCATCTCCCTCCCTCCCACCCTCCCTATCTCACCCCTCTAGGTGGTCACAAAGCACCGAGTTGATCTCCCTGTGCTATGCGGCTGCTTCCCACTAGCTATCTACCTTACGTTTGGTAGTGTATATATGTCCATGCCTCTCTCTCGCTTTGTCACAGCTTACACTTCCCCCTCCCCATAGCCTCAAGTCCATTCTCTAGTAGGTCTGTGTCTTTATTCTTGTCTTACGCCTAGGTTCTTCATGACATTTTTTTTCTTAAATTCCATATATATGTGTTAGCATATGGTATTTGTCTTTTTCTTTCTGACTTACTTCACTCTGTATGACAGACTCTAGGTCTATCCACCTCATTACAAATACGTCAATTTCATTTCCTTTTATGGCTAATATTCCATTGTATATATGTACCACATCTTCTTTATCCATTCATCTGATGATGGACACTTAGGTTGTTTCCATCTCCGGGCTATTGTAAATAGAGCTGCAATGAATATTATGGTTTTCTCAGGGTATATGCTCAGTAGTGGGATTGCTGGATCATATGGTAGTACTATTTTTTAGTTTTTTAAGGAAACTCCATACCATTCTCCATAGTGGCTGTATCAATTTACATTCCCACCAACAGTGCAAGAGGGTTCCCTTTTCTCCACCCCCTCTCCAGCATGTATTGTTTGTAGATTTTTTGATGATGGCCATTCTGACAGCTGTGAGGAGATACCTTATTGTAGTTTTGACTTGCATTTCTCTAATGACTAGTGATGTTGAGCATCCTTTCATGTGTTTTTGGCAGTCTGTATATCTTCTTTGGAGAAATGTCTCTTTAGGTCTTCTGCCCATTTTTCATTTGGGTTGTTTGTTTTCTTGATATTGAGCTGCATGAGCTGCTTGTAAATTTTGGAGATGAATCCTTTGTCAGTTGCTTCATTTGCCAATATTTTGTCCCATTCTATGGATTGTCTTTTCGTCTTGTTTATTGTCTCCTATGCTGTGCAAAAGATTTTAAGATTCATTACGTCCCATTTGTTTATTTTTGTTTTTATTTCCATTTCTCTAGGAGGTGGGTCAAAAAGGATCTTGCTGTGATTTATGTCATAGAGTGTTCTGCGTGTTTTCCTCTAAGAGTTTTATGGTGTCTGGCCTTACATTTAGATCTATAATCCATTTTGAGTTTATTTTTGTATATGGTGTTAGGGAGTGCTCTAATTTCATTCTTTTACATGTAGTTGTCCAGTTTTCCCAGCACCACTTATTGAAGAGGCTGTCTTTTCTCCATTGTATATTCTTGCCTCCTTTATCAAAAATAAGGTGACCATATGTGAGTGGGTTTATCTCTGGGCTTTCTATCCTGTTCCATTGATCTATATTTCTGTTTTTGTGCCAGTACCATACTGTCTTGATTACTGTAGCTTTGTAGTATAGTCTGAAGTCAGGGAGGCTGATTCCTCTGGGTCCGTTTTTCTTTCTCAAGATTGCTTTGGCTATTCGAGGTCTTTTGGGTTCCCATACAAATTGTGTAGTTTTTCGATCTAGTTATGTGAAAAATGCATGGTAGTTTGATAGGGATTGCATTGAATCTGTAGATTGCTTTGGGTAGTATAGACATTTTCACAATGTTGATTCTTCCAATCCAAAAACATGGTATATCTCTCCATCTGTTTGTATCATCTTTAATTTTTTTTTAGCAGTGTATTATAGTTTTCTGCATACAGGTCTTTTGTGTCCTTAGGTAGGTTTATTCCTAGGTATTTTATTCTTTTTGTTCCAATGGTAAATGGGAATGTTTCCTCAATTTCTCTTTCAGATTTTTCATCATTCGTGTACAGGAATGCAAGAGATTTCAGTGCATTAATTTTGTATCCTGAAATTTTACCAGATTCATTGATTAGCTCTAGTAGTTTTCTGGTAGCATCTTTAGGATTCTCTATGTATAGTATCATGTCATCTGCAAACAGTGACAGATTTACTTCTTCTTTTCTGATTTGGAGCCCTTTTATTTCTTTTTCTTCTCTGATTGTTGTGGCTAAAACTTCCAAAACTGTGTTGAATAATAGTGCTGTGAGCTGACAACCTTGTCTTGTTCCTGATCTTAGTGGAAATGATTTCAATTGTTCACTGTTGAGAATGATGTTGGCTGTGGGTTTGTCATATATGGCCTTTATTATGTTGAGGTAGTTCCATCTATGCCTACTTTCTGCAGGGTTTTTATCATAAATGGGTGTTGAATTTTGTTGAAAGTTTTTTCTGCATCTCTTGAGGTGATCATATGGTTTTTCTCCTTCAGTTTGTTAGTATGGCATATCACATTGATTGATTTGCGTATATTGAAGAATCCTTGCATTCCTGGGATAAACTCCACTTGATCATGGTGTATGATTCTTTTAATGTGCTGTTGGATTCTGTTTGCTAGTATTCTGTTGAGGATTTTTGCATCTATATTCATCAGTTATATTGGCCTGTAATTTTCTTTCTTTATGACATCCTTGTCTGGCTTTGGTACAGGGTGATGGTGGCCTCGTAGATTGAGTTTGGGAGTGTTCCTCCCTCTGCTATATTTTGGAAGAGTTTGAGAAGGATAGGTGTTAGCTCTTCTCTAAATGTTTGATAGAATTTCCCTGTGAAGCCGTCTGGTCCTGGGCTTTTCTTTGTTGGAAGATTTTTACTCACAGTCTCAATTTCAGTGCTTGTGATTGGTCTGTTTATATTTTCTCTTTCTTCCTGGTTCAGTCTTGGGAGGTTGTGCCTTTCTAAGAATTTGTCCATTTCTTCCAGGTTGTCCATTTTACTGGCTTGTAGTAATCTGTCAGGATACTTTCTATTTCTGTAGTGTCAGTTGTTACTTCTCCTTTTTCGTTTCTGATTCTATTGATTTGAGTCTCCCTTTTTTTCTTGATGAGCCTGACGAATGGTTTATCAATTTTTTTTATCTTCTCAAAGAACCAGCTTTTAGTTTTATTGATCTTTGCTATTCTTTCCTTTATTTCTTTCTCATTTATTTCTGATCTGATCTTTATGATTACTTTCCTTCTGCTAACTTTGGGGTTTTTTGTTCTCCTTTCTCTAATTGCTTTAGCTGTAAGGTTAGGTTGTTTATTTGAGATGTTTCTTGCTTCTTGAAGTAGGATTGTATTTCTATAAACTTCACTCTTAGAACTGCTTTTTCTGCATCCCATAGGTTTTGGGTCATCGTGTTTACATTGTCATTTTTTTCTAGGTAGTTTTTCATTTCCTCTTTCATTTCTGCAGTAATCTCTTGGTTATCTAGTAGTGTATTGTTTAGGTTCCATATTTTTGTATGTTTTACAGATCTTTTCCTGTAATTGATATCTAGTCTCATAGCGTTGTGGTCGGAAAAGATACTTGATACAATTTCAATTTCCTTAAATTTACCAAGGCTTGATTTGTGACCCAAGATATGATCTATCCTGGAGAATGTTCCATGAGCACTTGAGAAAAATGTGTATTCTGTTGTTTTTGCATGGAATGTCCTATAAATATCAATTAAGTCCATCTTGTTTAATGTATCATTTAAAGCTTGTGTTTCCTTATTTATTTTCACTTTGGGTGATCTGTCCATTGGTGAAAGTGGGGTGTTAAAGTCCACTACTATGAATGTGTTACTGTCGATTTCCCCTTTTATGGCTGTTAGTATTTGCCTTATGTATTGAGGTGCTCCTATGTTGGGTGCATAAATATTTACAATTGTTATATCTTCTTCTTGGATTGATCCCTTGATCATTATGCAGTGTCCTTTGTCTCTTCTAATAGTCTTTACTTTAAAGTCTATTTTGTCTGATATGAGAATTGCTACTCCAGCTTTCTTTTGGTTTCCATTTGCATGGAATATCTTTTTCCATCCCCTTACTTTCAGTCTGTATGTGTCTCTAGGTCTAAAGTGAGTCTCTTGTAGACAACATATATATGGGTCTTGTTTTTGTATCCATTCAGCCAATCTGTGTCTTTTGGTGGGAGCATTTAGTCCATTTACATTCAAGCTAATTATCAATATGTATGTTCCTATCCCCATTTTCTTAATTGTTTTGGGTTCGTTATTGTAGGTCTTTTCCTTCTCTTGTGTTTCTTGCCTAGAGAAGTTCCCTTAGCATTTGTTGTAAAGCTGGTTTTGTGGTGCTGAACTCTCTCAGCTTTTGCTTGTCTGTAAAGGTTTTAATTTCTCCATCAAATCTGAATGAGATCCTTGCTGGGTAGAGTAATCTTGGTTGCAGGTTTTTCTCCTTCATCACTTTAAATATGTCCTGCCAGTCCCTTCTGGCCCGCAGAGTTTCTGCTGAAAGATCAGCTGTTAACCTTATGGGGATTCCCTTGTGTGTTATTTGTTGTTTTTCCCTTGCTGCTTTTAATATGTTTTCTTTGTATTTAATTTTTGACAGTTTGATTAATATGTGTCTTGGCATATTTCTCCTTGGATTTATCCTGTATGGGACTCTCTGTGCTTCCTGGACTTGATTAACTATTTCCTTTCCCATATTAGGGAAGTTTTCAACAATAATCTTTCCAATATTTTCTCAGTCTCTTTCTTTTTCTCTTCTTCTTCTGCGACCTCTGTATTTTGAATGTTGGTGCATTTAATGTTGTCCCAGAGGTCTCTGAGACTGTCCTCAGTTCTTTTCATTCTTTATTCTTCTCTGCAGTAGTTATTTTCACTATTTTATCTTCCAGGTCACTTATCCGTTCTTCTGCCTCAGTTATTCTGCTATTGATCCCTCTAGAGTATTTTTAATTACATTATTGTGTTGATCATCATTTCTTGTTTCATCTTTAGTTTTTCTAGGTCCTTGTTAAATGTTTCTTGCATTTTCTCTATTCTATTTCCAAGATTTTGGATCATCTTTACTATCGTTATTCTGAATTCTTTTTCAGGTAGACTAACTATTTCCTCTTCATTTGTTAGGTCTGGTGGGTTTTTATCTTGCTCCTTCATCTGCTGTGTGTTTTTCTGTCTTCTCATTTTGCTTATCTTACCGTGTTTGGGGTCTCCTTTTTGCAGGCTTCAGTTTCATAGTTCCCATTGTTTTTGGTGTCTGTCCCCACTGGCTAAAGTTGGTTCAGTGGGTTGTGTAGGCTTCCTAGTGGAGGGGATTAATGCCTGTGTTCTGGTGAATGAGGCTGGATCTTGTCTTTCTGGTGGGCAGGTCCACTTCTGGTGGTGTGTTTTGGGGTGTCTGTGGACTTATTATGATTTTAGGCAGCCTCTCTGCTAATGGGTGGGGTTGTGTTCCTGTCTTGCTAGTTGTTTGGCATAGGGTGTCCAGCACTGTAGCTTGCTGGTCGTTGAGTGAAGCTGGGTCTTGGTGTTGAGATGGAGATCTCTGGGAGATTTTCGCCATTTGATATTATGTGGAGCTGGGAGGTCTCTTGTGGACCAGTGTCCTGAAGTTGGCTCTCCCACTTCAGAGGCACAGCGCTGACTCCTGGCTGCAGCACCAAGAGTCTTTCATCCACACGGCTCAGAGTAAAAGGGAGAAAAAGTAGAAAGAAAGAAAGAGAGGGAGGGAGGGAGAGAGAGAGAGAGAGAAAGAAAGAAAGGAAGGAAGGAAGGAAGAAAGGAGGGAGGGAAGGAAGGAGGAAGGAAGGATTGAAGGAACGAAAGAAAGAAAAATAAAATAAAAGTAAGATAAAATAAAGTTATTAAAATAAAACATAATTATTAAGAAAAAAATATTTTTAAGAAAAAAAAATGGACGGATAGAATCCTAGGACAAATGGTGGAAGCAAAGCTATACAGACAAAATCTCACACAGAAACATACACACTAAAGGAGGAAAAGGGGAAAAAATCATAAATCTTGCTCTCAAAGTCCACCTCCTCACCTCCTAGATGATTCGTTGTCTATTCATGTATTCCACAGATGCAGGGTACATCAAGTTGATTGTGGAGGTTTAATCCACTGCTTCTGAGGCTGCTGGGAGGGATTTCCCTTTCTCTTCTTTGCTCTCACAGCTCCCAGGGGCTCAGCTTTGGATTTGGCCCCGCCTCTGCATGTAGGTTGCAGGAGCGGGTCTGTTCTTCGCTCAGAGAGACGGGGTTAAAGGAGCAGCTGCTTCGGGGACTCTGGCTCACTCAGGCCAGGGGGAGGGAGGGGCACGGAGTGTGGGGCGAGCCTGTGGCGGCAGAGGTCGGCGGGACGTTGCACCAGCCTGAGGTGCACCGTGCGTTCTCCCAGGGAAGTTGTCCCTGGATCCTGGGACCCTGGAAGTGGCGGGCTGCACAGACTCCCCAGAAGGGGGTTGTGGATAGTGACATGTGCTCGCACAGAGGCTTCTTGGTGGCAGAAGCAGCAGCCTTAGCATCTCATGCCCGTCTCTGGGGTCCCCGCTTTAGCCGCGGCTTGCGCCCTCTGGAGCTCCTTTAAGTAGCGCTCTTAATCCCCTCTCCTTGCACACCAGGAAACAAACAGGGAAGAAAAAGTCTCTTGCCTCTTTGGCAGGTCCAGTCTTTTCCCCTGATTCCTTCCCGGCTGGCCGTGGCGCACTAACCCTTTCAGGCTGTGTTCACGCCGCCAATCCCAGTCCTCTCCCTGCGATCTAAGCTCCGAAGCCCAAGCCTCAGCTCCCAGCCCCCGCCCAACCCGGCGGGTGAGCAGACAAGCCTCTCGGGCTGGTGAGTGCCGGTCGGCACTGATCCTCTGTGCAGAATCTCTCCGCTTTGCTCTCCATACCCCTGTTGCTGTGCTTTCCTCTGCGGCTCTGAAGCTTCCCCCCTCGGCCACCTGCAGTCTCTGCCCATGAAGGGGCTTCTAGTGTGTGGAAACCTTTCCTCCTTCACAGCTCCCTCCCACTTGTGCAGGTCCCATCCCTATTCTTTTGTCTCTGTTTTTTCTTTTTTCTTTTGCCCTACCCAGGTATGTGGGGACTTTCTTGCCTTTTGGAAGGTCTGAGGTTTTCTGCCAGTGTTCAGTAGGTGTTCTGTAGGAGTTGTTCCGCGTGTAGATGTATTTCTGGTGTATCTGTGGGGAGGAAGGTAATCTCCACATCTTACTCTTCTGCCGTCTTCCCCTCATCCGATGCTTCTTTACAGATGATTCTCTATGTGTGACTTTCCACTATCTTTGCATGGGTGACTGTAAATCTCTTGCCACTGCCTGCAGTCTGGCCCTTGGCTGCCGTGGCCATCCATTGGTCCTGTGAGCCTTGGAGGGAGGATGAAAGAGGTGTCCCCATGGCCGGGACAGGCTCCCAGGGAGGCGATGGGAAGGACTCAAGTGAGGAGTCTAGGCGGCTACATCCACTCCCGCCGCAGATGCCACCAATTCCCCCGGGCCGGAGGTGTCAGAGAGGCAGTGTCCTCGGGAGTCTCCCTTGCTGATTTTAATATTTTTTCTTTGTATTTAATTTTTGGTAGTTTGATTAAGATGTGTCTTGGCGTGTTTCTCCTTGGATTTATCCTATATGGGACTCTCTGTACTTCCTGGACTTGACTGAATATTTCCTTTCCCATATTAGGGAAGTTTTCAACTATAATCTCTTCAAATATTTTCTCAGTCCCTTTCTTTTTCTCTTCTTCTGGAACCCCTATAATTCAAATGTTGGTGTCTTTAATGTTGTCCCAGAGGTCTCTAAGACTGCCCTCAATTCTTTTCGTTCTTTTTTCTTTTTCTGCTCTGCAGTAGTTATTTCCACTATTTTATCTTCCAGGTCACTTATCCGTTCTTCTGCTTCAGTTATTCTGCTATTGATTCCTTCTAGAGATTTTTAAATTTCATTTATTGTGTTCTTCATCATTGTTTGTTTGCTCTTAATTCTTCTAGGTCCTTGTTAAATGTTTCTTGTATTTTCTCCATTCTATTTCCAAGATTTTGTATCATCTTTACTATCATTACTGTGAATTCTTTTTCAGGTCGACTGACTATTTGGTTATTTGATTTTTGATAAGAGTGCCAAGACCACTGAATGGGGGAAAAGACAGTCCTTTCAACAAATGGTGCTGGGGGAATTGGATATCTACATGCCAAAGAATGAATTTGGACTCTTGCCTTGCTCCATATACAAAAATGACCTTAATATGGTTGAAAAATGTATACTTAAGGACTAAAACTATAAAATTCTTAGAAGAAAACTTCGGGCAAAAATCTTCATAAGATTGGATTTGGCAGCAAATTTATGGATATGATACCAAATAAAATAAAGTAAAATAACAGATAAATTGGACTTCATCAAAATTATGAATTTTGATTCTATCAGAAAGTGAAAAGGCAACCTAAAGAATGGGAGAAAATATTTGTAAATCATATATCTAACAAGGATTAATATTCAGAATGTTAAAGAACTCCTATTATTCAACAACAAAAAAACAAACAATCCGATTTTAAAATTGGCAAAGATTGAATAGACATATCCCCAAAGAAGATATATCCAATAATAAGCACATGATAAGATGTTCCACTTATTAGACATTAGGGAAATGCAAATCAAGCCATAATGAGATACCACTTCACATGCACTAGAATGGTTATAATTTTTTAAAAATAAAAAATAGTAAGAGTTGGTGAGTATGTAGAGAAGTTGGAACCCTTCTGTACTGAAGGTGAAAATGTAATATGGGACAGCTGCTGTGAAAAACAATTTTTTTGTTTCCTTAAATAGCTAAAGACATGATTATGATATGATCCGGAAATTCCACTTCTAGGTACAGATCCCAAAAAATTGAAAGCAGGGACTTGAACAGATACTTGCCTACCCATGTTTATAGCAGCTTTGTTCCAATAGCCAAAATGTGGAATCAACTCAAGTTTCCATCAACAGATGAATGGATACATAAGACATTATAATATTCCATTGTGTGTGTGTGTGTGTATATATATATATATATATATATATATATATATATATATATATATATAATCATAAAAAGGAGCTGAAATTTTGATATATGTTCTGTGGATGTACCTTTGAAACATGCTGAGTAAAATAATTCAAAAACAGAATAATCCAAAACATAAAATAATCCACACAAAAAAATATTGTATGAGTCCAGTTATATGAGGTAACAAAATAGGCAAATTCATAGAGATGAAAAGTAGAACAGAGGTTACCAAGGGCTGAGTGAAAGGGAGAATAGGAAATTATTTAATGGGTACAGAGTTTATGTTGAGGATGATGAAAATGTTTTGGATATAGGTAGAGGTGATGTTTACACAGTGTTGTGAAAGTATACAGTGCAAATGAGTTTTATACTTGCAAATTATTAAATGATAAATATTATGTATATTTTACCACAATAAGAAGAAATCTAATGACATGTGTAGGCCTCACACTTAGGAATGCTGCCTGAGGCTTGAGCCCTTACTAGCCCTGTATCCAGGAAATGGTGAAGAAATTTACTGTTTGCCTGATGCCAACCATGAAGTAATAGAAATCTGCTTCTTTGTGGTGTGGTGTCACATTTACCTTTAGTTCACTTTCATTATGAGATGATGTCTGGTGCACCTGAAAGGTCTGAGATCTGAGGCTTCATTAGCATATAGGACAGTGTATATGAACTGTTTTGTACCTACTTACTAATAAATATTTTCATTTAAAAAAATCCTACATCTAACATCATAATGCTTTCCTGCTATGATTGGAAACAATTAAAAGATGTCTTCTCTCACCACTCTTATTATATACTAAAAGTTCTAGCTACTGCAATAAGGCAAGAAAAATAAATAGAAGGCACACATGTTGGAAAGGAAATAAAACCGTCTCTGCTTGTAGACAATATGATTGTCTACATAGGATATTCCAACAATTAAAGAAATTCCTAGAACTAACAAATGAATTCAGTAATGTCATTTGATACAAGATCAACATGAAAAAGCAATTACATTTCTGAACACTGGTAACAAGTGGAAACCAAAAAAACGAAAATGTAATAGCATTTTGTAACTGTTCAAAAGATAATAAAAAATAAGTAAAAATCTAATAAAGAATCTGTGTGATAAAATTGCAAATTGCTGAAGAATGAAAGAAAACTTACATATCATGTTTGTGGATTGAAAGATTCAACATAGTAAAGATGTCAATTCTCCATAAATCTATGTATAGGTTTAAGACAATTACTGTCAAAATTTCATCAAGGTCTAAGTTTTTATAAACATAGACAAGCTTAGTTTATTCTAAAATTTATGTGGTAAAGCATGGAGATCAAAATACCCAAATTCCTTTTGAAAGAAAATTGAGTGAGAAGTTTCCTTTCTCCCAGTGTTAGGGCACACTATACAGCTATAGTAATCAAGACAGTGTGGTGCTGGCGGAGGAGTAGACATACAGGTCAGTGGAACAGAATAGAGAACCCAGAAATAGATCCACACAAATATGCCCAATTAATTTTAACAATAAACATCTAATTTAGAACAGTTTTAGATTTACAAAATTACTGCAAAGATGCTAGAGAGTGTTTCCATATGCTCAGTTTCCCCTATTAATGCCTTTCATTGTCACAATTAATATTGATACATTATTATTAACTGAAGTCCATATTTTATTCAGATTTCCTAATTTTCCACTATTATTTTTACTTTCCAATATCCCATCCAGAGCACCACGTAACATTTAGTAGTCATGTCTGTTTAAACTTCTATTGGTTGTGACAGTTTTTAGATTTTTTTTTTTTTTTTTTTTTTTTTTGCTGTACACGGGCCTCTCACTGCTGTGGCCTCTCCCGCTGCGGAGCACAGGCTCCGGACACGCAGGCCCAGCGGCCATGGCCCACGGGCACAGCCGCTCCGCTGCATGTGGGATCCTCCCGGACGGGGGCACAAACCCACGTCCCCTGCGTCGGCAGGTGGACTCTCAACAACTGCGCCACCAAGGAAGCCCCTAGACTTTGTTTTTTTGAAAGTCTTGATAGTTTTGAGGATAACTGGTCAGGGACTTTGCAGAAAACTCCTGAATTGGGAATTGTCTGATGTTTTTCTTATGATTAGAATGGAGTAATATGTTTTTCAGAGGAAGACCACAGAGGTAAATTATCATTCTCATCACTTCATAGCAAGGGTACATGTTATCAATATGATTTGTCACTGTTGATGTTATCATTGGTCACCTGACTTGAGATAGTGTTTGTCATATTTTTCCATTGTAAACATTCTTTTGTCCTCCATTACCATATTGTATTCTTTAGAAGGAAGTCACCACGGGTAAAACACAATTAAGAAGAAGAAAGTTATGTTCCATCTCCTTAAGAGCAGGTTATCTACAAAAATTATTTGAAATTCTGCATAAGAGATTTGTCTGTTTTCTCCATTTATTTATTTATTCTATCACTTATTTATATCAGTATATTCACACGAATATTTATTTTATACTTTAGGTTATAATTCAATTCTAAGTTTTTTATTCTGCTGCTCGAATTGTTCCAGCTTTGGCCATTGGAGCTCTTTCAGTTGGCTTCTGTATCTCTTTGGCATGCCTCCAAATCACTGTGGGCTTGCTAGTTTTTTTCTTTCTTTCTTTTTTCGGATTTTTTAAAAGCACTTTTCTACTTTCTGGTACTACAAAATTCTGGCTCATTTTGTATATTTCCCACCCTAGTCCAAGAGTCAGCAATTTCTCCAAGGATCCCAACTTCTCTTTATTAGAGAAAGGTATTAGAAACCAAGATCTGGGCACTGATGCGCTTTTTGCTACTAGAGTGTCATTGCTCTTAGGCCGTCCAAACTGACAGAGCAAGGAAATGTATGTGTGATACTTACCCACATTTATACAAGTCTGTAAATAATTCTATGCACAGCCATCTCTATCCATATTAAATTACATGTGTTCTAACTAATGTCATTAACCCTAACCATTGCTACATGTATCATTATAGCTTCCTCCCTGGTTTACCTTTGACATCCCATTCCAACAGTAAGAAATCTGACTCTCACCATCAATCATCTATTTATTTAATTGTTCAATTCCAGTATATGTAGTCGTTTAAGAGCTGTTAACCCATACCCCCAGAGCAGATGGCTTTATCAACTAGAGTACAATACACAGTGTACAGGAACACAGTTCCTTTTACCTTTAGTCTTATAGACTTTGCTCATTTCCAAAGTTACTTTCTTATTCCCTCACTCTATTCAGTGAGGCTGTTTCATACATTTTTCAGCTTTATTGAGGTATAATTGACAAATAAAAATTGTATGTATTTAAGGTATACAACAATAAAGATTGTATATATTTAAGGTGTACAACAACATCAATGGTTTGATATATATATACATTGTGAAATGATTACTACAATCAATTTAACATATTTTTCACCTCTACATAATTACTATTTTCCTCCTTTTCCTTTCTTTCTTTCTTTCTTTCTTTCTTTCTTTCTTTCTTTCTTTCTT
>NW_020838066.1:1514142-1544676 GCF_003676395.1 Aethalodelphis obliquidens | reverse complement strand
CTTTCTTTCTTTCTTTCTTTCTTTCTTTCTTTCTTTCTTTCTTTCTTTCTTTCTTTCTTTCTTTCTTTCTTTCATGGTAAATGGCAAGAATGCTTAAGATTAGCAAATTTCAAGCATACAATGCAGTATTGTTAAATGTAGTCACCATGCTGTACAGTAGGTCTCTGGAACTTACTCATCTTTCATAACTGAAACATTGTAAACTTTGACCAACATCTCCCCATTTCCCCCTGCCCCCAGCTGTGGACAACCACTATTCTACTCTCTGCTTCTATGACTAATTTTAGGTTCCACATATACATGATATCATGCAGTAATTGTTTTTCTGTATCTGGCTTATTTCACTTAGCATCATGTCCTCCAGATTCATCAAGTTGTTACAAATGGCAGGAATATATATGTATGTGTGTGTATGTGTGTGTGTGTGTATTTGACAGATGAATGGATAAAGAAGATATAATTGTATGTTCTTTATCCATTTGATATAATCGCATCTTCTTTATCCATTCGTCTGTTGATGAAAATTTAGAGTGATTCCTTATCTTGCCTATTGTGAATAATGCTGCAATCAACGTGGAAGTGCAGATATCATTTCTTTTGGATATATACCCTGAAGAAGGATTGTTGTACATTGCATTCCCATGACATTTATTTTATAACTCGAAGATTGTACATTTTGATTTCCTTCACCCATTTCACCCACCCCCAATAAAACCAATCTGGGGGACTTCCATGGTGGTCCAGTGGTTAGGACTCTGCACTTCCACTGCAGGGGGTACAGGTTCGGTCCCTGGTCAGGGAACCAAGATCCCACATGCCTCTCAGTGTGACCAAAAAACCCTCCCCCCCAAAAAGAAACCAATCTGTTCTCTTTCTATGACCTTGGTATTTTGTTCTGTTTTGTTTAAGATTCCACTTATAGGTGTATTATACAGTATTTGTCTTTGTCTGACTTACTTCACTTAGCATAATGCCCTCAATATCCATTCATTTTGTTGCAAATTCTCCTTCTTTTTTTTTTGCAGTACATGGGCCTCTCACTGCTGTGGCCTCTCCCATTGCGGGGCACAGGCTAGGGACGCGCAGGCTCAGCGGCCATGGCTCACGGGCCCAGCCGCTCCACGGCACGTGGGATCTTCCCAGACCAGGGCACGAACCCGTGTCCCCTGCATCGGCAGGCGGACTCTCAACCACTGGGCCACCAGGGTAGCCCTCTCCTTCATTTTTAAGGGAAAGCTTTGCCATCCATAGTATTCTTGGCTGGGCGGCAGGTTTCTTTTTAGTGATGGGGGCAGGGAGGGTGTCTCTAACAGCCTCTCTCACTCTGACTTGCTGAGAGTTTGCCATCTTAGTAATGAGCAGTGTGACTGGGATATCTCTGAGTCTCGGTTTCCTCTTCTGCAAAATGAAGATGATCACTGACCCTCCTTATTGTTCCTTCCTTCTTTTCCTCCTTTCTTCAGTCATTCAGCAGATATTTATTGAGCATCCACTGTCAATTATGTGCTGGGCGCTGTTGATATGGTGGGAACAAAGCAAGCGACACCCTCATAGACCGAGTTTCAGCATAGAAGATGACAGTCACACATAGAAAAGTAAACTGTGTCTGTCAGACAGCCTTAAGTGTGGTGGAGGAAGAGGTGGTGAGTACTGGGTGTGGAGCTTGGCAGTGTCAGGCAGGTGGTCAGAGGGATGGCTCAGTGAGGACATTTAAACAAAGTCTCAAGGGCAGTGAAGGAGAGTCATGCAAAACTCTACAGAGATGAGGAGGGGGCACAGCAAGAGCCAAGGCCCTGAGGGGGATGTGCACATGGTTGAGGAGCAAAGGAGGCCCTGGGACAGGAGGTAGAAGTGGGGGCCAAAGGCTGAGGTGAGGACTCTGGAAGTTGCTGGAAGGCTGTAAGTAGATGAACGGCTGCGTCTGACTGTGTGGGGGTGAGGAAAGAAGTGTGACAGGGACTGTGAGGGCTCACTGGCTGAGAAGGAGGTGTGAGAAGGGGGTAGATTCTGGGTGTATTTGAAGGCAGAGGATTCAGAATTGGAGGGTCGGCTGTGAAGTTTCTAGAAAAAGGTGAATCATGCAGACTCCTGAACACAGGAGGGCAGAAATGTTTTGAAAATGAAGTTCAACAGGCATCTAACAGCCAACCCACCCTGCATGCCCAGGACTCTGGGATGTCTGAGGCAGGATGGAGCTCACTGTGAGCAAGGGCCCTGGCTTCCTGTGAGCCTGCCCATGCAGAGGATCTCAGGCTGGTCATGGACCTGCTCCATCTCAGCAGCCCCGGGGGTCATGTGAACTCTTGAGAGCATGTGCTCACTCTGCCCTGCAGCACCTGGCATCTGATCTTCTCTATAGTTTCCCCAATTTTTGGAAGTCCCACCCAGGGAGCACCAGATCTGCCTGGCTGAGGAAGACAGGACCCCACCCAACAACATCTGGAACTGTCTTGGAAGATAAAGTCTCCTTTTCTGTGCTACTCACTAAGAACAAATTTTTCCTCACCTTCTCTCCTCAGAGTAAAGGAAAAAGCAGAACAACTTGCACAGTTGTTTTCTTTTGGAACAGACCAGAACTGGATATAAAGGATGGTCAGCAGTTAGGTGGGTTTCCAGAACCAGTTGCTGGCTGACCACTTTCAGAACCTGCAGGTCATGGCCTGTAGATGGCAGCTCAGGAGGGCAGCACGTGTGTCCTGCAGGGTAAGGCCAGGACACATGAAAGCACACTTGGACTTCTGGCTGCTCACACCTGCAGACCTGCAACAGGACATGCTCAGACCTTGGGCTAACTGGCTGAAGCCCTGCTATCTGGGCCTCACCTCTCCAGGTGGTCATTAACCTTGAACTCAGGGCCAAACTCAGAGTGGGGACTTACTGCCAGGTCTGAAGGCACATTCCTCAGCTTCTGCCTGCAGTAACTCATGTTCATGGATCAGGGTAGCAGCCTCTTTGATTTCACAGCCTTCCTCTCCTCCAGAACTGCCCTGCACTGTGGGCACAGAGATTGTCAGAAAAATATGCCCTCCAGGGACATCATGAATTTTTAGGGGGCAGTATGTACCCCTTAGAAATGGAAAATTTGAAAGGCAAACCTAAGTCAGGTGGGCTCTGCCCCTTAGGGAGTGGGAACTGGGATGGGTCACAACTCTGCTCTATGCAATGGGATGACAATGGCTCACACCTGCCATATCAAAAAGCACACAGGCCCTCCCTGATTGTACAGGCCAGTCCAGGGAGAGATTCTGCAACTCTGCCAGCAGCCTGAGGGCACAATACTGCATCAATTTATATCCTGGAGATGTGAGTTAGAAAGGAACCATATCTGGGACACAAAGGCCTGGTAAGCGCTGAGACAGACCCAGGGGCAGTGGTGTCCACTGAGGGACCTCAGCCATAGGACCCTCATCAGAACATCATGAGAAATGCCAAAGCAGTCACTGCCAGTGAGTGGGACACATGACCTAGGGAGAAGCTAGATGCTTTGGAGTGTTCTGGATGTGGAGTTGAATAACTGCATCACATGGCAAGAGCATTTTTCATGTCTGTTACCCTGTTTCTGATTATACCAGGGAGAAATGCTAAGTTTGATAATAAGGTCTTGAATGCCTTTCTAGTTATTTGTAAAAAAAAAAAAGAGTAGCTCTCACTCACTCAGCCAGTCACTTCAAGTAGCTACAGTTCAACATCAACACTAAGTTTCCTTTGGGCTTATTGTGACAGGTAACTGCAGTTCCTGGAAAGTGATGCTGTTTATTTTTTTATGAGCATGACCTAGTTTCCTTTAGATAAGTAGATAGATAGGTAGATAGATAGATAGATAGATGATAGACAGATAGACATAGATATAGGCAGATAAGACAGACAGATAGATGATAGCTAATTAGCTAACTAGATAGTAGATAGATGATAAATAGATAAATAGATGTTATATAGAAAGATAGATGATAGAAAGATAGACACATGCATACAATACATACATAATACATAAACAGATCAACGATAAATAGACAAACAGATGATGGTAGATAGATGTATATACATACATTATATACATATATACAAATATATGTACACATGTATGGATGATTCCATTTACATAATGTTCAAGAACAGGCAACACTTACCAATGATAATAGAAGGCAGAACATTGGTTTCCTCTGTTGGGGAGGGTGTTGACTGAGAAGAGGCATGAGGGAGCTTTCCAGGGTGCTGGAAATAGTCTATGACCTGGTTAGATGTGTGTACACATAGCAAAAAGTCACTGACTTAGACATTTGTGTGTGTGTGCATGTGTGTGTGTGTGTGTGTGTGTGATTTCTCAATTTTTATAAATTTATTTACTTATTTATTTTTGGCTGCGTTGGGTCTTCATTGCTGTGCGTGGGCTTTCTCTAGTTGTGGTGAGCAGGGGTTACTCTTCGTTGTGGTGCCCGGCCTTCTCATTGCAGTGACTTCTCTTGCTGTGGAGCATGGGCTCTAGGCATGCGGGCTTCAGTAGTTGTGGCTTGCGGGCTCTAGAGCATAGGTTCAGTAGTTGTGGTGCAAGGGCTTAGTTGCTCCACAGCATGTGGGATCTTCCTGGACCTGGGCTCGAACTCATGTCCCCTGCATTGGCAGGTAGATCCTTAACCACTGCACCACCAGGAAAGTCCCTATTTCTCAATTTTTAAATACTACACTGTTTTCACACTAAAAAATGCAAGATACAAAACTTTGCCTTTATACCAATTAAGTTTTCATCTCACAGATTAAATTTCAAACCATTCAACCAATGTTTCAAACCATTAAAAGAATTTTGAATCTAATTCTATCATCACTGGTATTTTTTATGTATGATTTCAATAGAACAGAGACTAAAGCAAGAACATAACTTTTGGTATTAAACAGCTTCCACAAACTCCTTGAGTTGTTTCATTCCCTGAAATCGTCCTTTCTACTCACACTACTTGCATTTATTCTCTTATCACATGGTTATCATGAAAAGCATTGTCAAATGCTTTTCAAAATAAAGCCAAAATATCTTTACCAAAATAAAGATAGACTAAGTCTCATTTATAACGCAAGTAACTCAATTTTACTCATGTTGTTTAAATCTTTTATACTCTATCAGATATGTTTATGCTTGTTCCATCAGTTACCAAGAGAGATGTGGTAAAATCTACCATGATTGTAGACATCTCTTTTTCTTTTCTTTCTTTTTTCTTTTTCTGCAACAGGAAGTTTGTACCTCTTAATCCTGCTCACCTAATCTTTTCTCCCCCTACCACCATCCCCTCTGGCAAACACCTGTTTGTTCTCTGTATCTATAATTCTGTTTATGTTTTGTTATGTTTGTTCACTTGTTTTTTTAGATTCCACATATAAGTGAAATCATATGGTATTTGCCTTTCTTTTTGTTATTTCACTTAGCGTGATATCCTCTAGGTCCATCCATGTTGTTGCAAATGGCAAGATATCATTATTTTCTATGGCTGAGTAATGTTTAATTTTATATATATACTACATCTTCTTTATCCATTCATATGGAGGGTAGAAGCCCTAGAGGCCATAGAAGAGTGTGGGTTTTCTTCTAAGCAAAATAGGAAGCTGTTGTAGGGATTTAAATGGAGAGATTATGAGACTTGATGTATGTTTACAAAGACCCATCTGGCTACTCTCAAGAGTTGAAGGACCTGCTGGCTGTGTATGGAAAATGGACAGTAGGGGGCTTCAGTGAGGAGGCAAATTCAATTGTCTGAATAAGAGCCCAGGGTGGCAGTGAAATAGTAATAAAGGGATAGATTCTGGATATGATTTTTTAAATTAGCTTTATTGAGAAATAATTTACATCAATAAAATATAGCCACTTTAACTGTACAGATTGATAAGTGTAGACAAATATACTCAATCATATAACCACCACCACAATTGTGATATAGAACATTTCCATCACCCCCAAATATTCCCTTATGCCTGTTTTCATTCAATCCACTCCCATTTCCTGGCAACCACTCATCTTTTTGCTGTCAGTATAGTTTTGCTTTTGCCAGAATCTCATATAAACAAAATCATATGCAGCCTTTTGTGTCTGGCTTCTTTCACTCAGCGTAATGATTTTGAGATTCATCCATGTTGTTGTCTGTCTAGTCAGTTCTTCATTTTGGTGGTTGAGTAGTGTTACATTGTATGGAGGTACCACAATATTGTTTATCCATTCACCAGTTAATGAACATTTGGATTATTGCCAGTTTTGTAGACAGTATAAATAAAGATAATATGAACATTAAAGTACAAGTCTTTGTGTGAATATATGTTTGCAGTTCTCTTGGGTATATACCTAGAAGTGAAATACTGGAGTCATGTTAAGTATATGTTTAAAATTTTAAGAAATTGGAAAATTATTTCCAAAGTGTCTACACAGTGTCTACACTTCTCTACACTTTTCATTCTCACTAGCAATGAGAGTTCCCATTGACTGGCATCCTCAGCAGCACTTACTATTGTCAGTTTTAAAAAATTGTTTATCCACTTTTAGCTTTCTAGAGAATATATAGAGGTATCTCACTGTGATTTTAATTTGCATTGCCATAGTGATGAATTATATTGAACATTTGTTCATGTGCTTGTTGGACATTTGCATATATTCTTTGGAGAAATGTCTATTCAAATCTTTTGCCCATTAAAACAATCTTGTCATTTTGTTGTTGAATTATAAGAATTCAGCTTTATATATTCTGAACACTAGATGTTTTGTCATATATATGATTTGCAATTTTTTTCTCTCATTCTCTTGGTTGTCTTTACATTTCCTTGATTAGATCTTTTGATGCACAAAAGTTTCTAATTTTGATGAAGTATAATGTATCTATTTTTCCTTTTGGTGCTTTTGGTGTCATGCTTAAGAATCTATTGTCAAATCCAAGGTCATGAAGATTCACCCATATCTTCTTCTAAAAGTTTTATTATTTTCCCTCTTATGTTTTGGTCACTGACCCTTTTAGATTTAATTTTTATAGAGAGTGACACAGGGATAGAATTTCATTCTTTTGCATGTGGAAATCTAGTTGTCCCAGCAACATTGTTGAAAAGACTATTCTTTCATCCTTATAATGACCTGGGCACTCTCACTGGAAATCAATTGACCATAAGATGTATGAGTTTATTTCTGGCATCCCGATTTGATTCTATTGTTCTATATGTCTATCCTGATGCCAGTCTGTTTTGATTGCCATAGCTTTGTAGTGGGTTTTGAAATTGAGAAGCGAATCTTTCAATTTTTTTTCTTCCAGCTTTGTTGAGTTATAATTAACATATAATACTGCATAAGTTTTAAGTGTACAGCATGTTTGGATTTACATATATCATGAAGTGATTATCACAGTTTAGTGAAATACATCAACTCTTACAGACACAAAATTAAAGAAATGGAAAAAATTTTTCCTTGTGATTAGAAGTCTTAGGATTTATTCTCTTAACAACTTTCATATATAATGTACAACAGTGTTAATTATATTCATCATGTTATACATTATATCCCTAGTATTTACCTTGAAAATGGACATTTATACCTTTTGACCACCTTTATCCAATTCTCCCTACCCTCATCCCCTACCTCTGGTAACCACAAAGCAACATGCTCACCAACACTTGCTATTTGTTGTCTTTTTGATAATAGCCATTCTGAAGGTGTAAGGTGATATCTCATTGTGGTTTTGATTTGCATTTTCCTGATGATTAGTGATGTTGAGCATCTTTTCATATGCCTGTTGGCCATCTGTATGTCTTCCTTGGAGAAATGTCTGTTCAGATCCTCTGCCCATTTTGAATTGGGTTTTTTTTTTTACGTTGAATTGTTTGTGTTCTATGTATATTTTGGATATTAATCCATTATCAAACATATCATTTACAAATATCTTCTTTTTGTTGATAATTTCCTTTGCTGTACAAAACTTTTCAGTCTGATATAGTCCTATTTGTTTATTTTTGCTTTTGTTTCCCATGCCTGAGATGACATACCCAAAAAACTATTATGAAGACTAATGTCAAAGAGCATACTGCCTATGTTTTCTTCTAGACGTATAATGATTACAGATCTTACATTTAAGTCTATAATCTTTCAGTTGATTTTTGTGCTAGGTGTGAGAGAGTAGTCCAGTTTGATTTCTGGTTTTTATAATGTAACTCTTCAATTTTCCCAACACCATTTATTGAAGAGACTGTCTTTCCCCACTGTATACTCTTACCTCCTTTTGTCATAGATTAATTGACCATATGAGTGTGGATTCATTTCCGAGATTTCTATTTTGTTCCATTGATCTATGTGTCTGTTTTTGTGCCAGTACCATACTGTTTTGAATACTGCAGTTTTGTAGTATAATTTGAAATCCAGGCGTATGATACCTCCAGCTTTGTTCTTCTTTATCAAAATTTTCTTTGGCTATTCAGGGTCTTTTGGTTTCCATACAAATTTTAGAAAAATTTGTTCTAGTTTTATGAAAAATGCCACTGGTATTTTGATAGATATTGCATTTAATCTGTAGATTGCCTTGTAGTATGGTCATTTTTAGCAATGTTAAATTTTTCAATCCATGAAAAAGGTATATCTTTCCATATTTTTGTGGCATGTTCAATTTCTCTCATCAGCATCTTATAGTTTTCAAAGTACATTTCTTTTACCTCCTTAGATTTATTCTTAGGCATTTTATTCTTTTTGATGTGATTGTAAATGGGATTGTTTTCTTAACTTCTTTTTCTGATGGTGTGTTGATACTGTATAGATACACAACAGATTTCTGTATATTAATTTTGTATCCTCCAACTTTACTGAATTCATTGATGAGCTCTAGAAGTTTGTTGATGGTGTCTTTAGGATTTTCTATGTATAGTATTGTGTCATCTGTAAACAGTGACAGTTTTACTTCTTCCTTCCCAATATGGATTCCTTTAATTTATTTATTTATTGTCTGATTGTTATGGCTAGGACTTTGAAAACTAAGTTGAATAAAAGTGGTGAGAGTGGGCATCCTTGTCTTCTTTATCTTAGAGGAAATGCTTTCAGCTTTTTACTGTTGAGAAAGATGTTAGCTGTGGACTTATCATATATGGCCTTTATTATGTTGAGGTATGTTCCCTTTATGCTTACTGTATTGAGAGTTTTTATCGTAAATGGAAATTGAATATTGTCAGAATCTTTTTCTGTACATGTTGAGATGATCATATGATTTTTATTCTTCCGCTTATTGATGTGGTATATCTATTTGCAGATATTGAACCATCCTTGCATGGTTGTGATAAATCCCACTTGAACATGGTGTATGAGGCTGTTAATATATTGTTGAATTCTGTAAGTTAATATTTTATTGAGGTTTTTTGCATCTACGTTCATCAGTGATATTGGCCTGTAATTTTATTTTTTATTATATATTTGTCTGGTTTTGGTAACAGGCTGATGCTGGCCTCATAGAGTGAGTTAAGAAACATTCCATCTTCTGCAATTTTTCAGAAGAGTTCAAGAAGAATTGATGTTAAATCCTCTCTAAATATTTAATGGAATTAACCTGTGAAGCCACCTGGTCCTGGACATTTTTTGGTTGAGAGTTTTTTTTGTTTGCTTTGTTTTTACTGATTCAATTTCATTACTAGTTAATTGGCATGTTCTTATTTTCTACTTCTTCCTGATTCAGTCTTGGGAGATCATAAGTTTCTAGGAATTTGTCCATTTTTATTAGGTTGTCCATTTTATTGGCAAATAGTTCTTCACAGTAATCTCTTATAATCCTTTGTGTTTCTGTGGTATCAGTTGTAACTTCTTTTTCATTTCTGATTTTACTGATTTGGGCCCTCTTTTTTTCTTGATCATCTAGTTGGAGTTTTATCAACTTTATCTTTTCAAAGAAGCAGCTCTTAGTTTTATTGATCTTTTTTACTTTTTTTTAGTCTCTATTTCATTTTTTTCTGCCCTGATCTTTATGATGAATTTCTTTCTAGTAATATTGTTTTTGTTTATTCTTCCTTTTCTAGTTCCTTACATGTAAGATAGGTTGTTTATTAGAGATTTTTCTTGTTTCCTGAAGTAGACTTCTAATCCCATAAACTACCCTCTTAGAACTAACATGCTGAATCCCATAGATTTTGGATTGTTGCATTTTTGTTTTTAATTTCTCTTGGTATTTTTTTTATTTCTTCTCTGATTTCTTCAGTGATCCGTTGATTGTTTAGTAGCATACTGTTCAGCCTTCACATGTTTGTGGTTTCTGCAGCTTTTTCTTCTAGTTGATTTCCAGTCTCAAAACATTGTTGTCAGAAAACAGGCTAGTTGTGATTTCATTTTTTTAATAAACCTTTGTTGGAGTACAATTGCTTCACAATACTGTGTTATTTGCTGTTGTACAACAAAGTAAATCAGCCATATGCATACATATATCCCCACATTCCCTCCCTCTTCAGCCTCCCTCTTACCCTCTTTATGCCACCCCTCTAGGTGGTCGCAAAACACCAAGCTGATCTCCCTGGGCTATGATGCTGCTTCCCACTAGCTATTTTACATTTTGTAGTGTATATATGTTGATGTTACTCTCACTTTGTCCCAGCTTCCCCCTCCCCTCCCCCATGTCCTCAAGTCTATTCTGTATATCTATGTCTTTATTCCTGCCCTGCCACTAGGTTCATCAGTACCTTTTTTTTTTTTTAGATTCCATATATATGCCTTAGTATACGGTATATTTTTTCATTTTCTGACTTACTTCACTCTGTATGACAGACTCTACGTCCATCCACCTCACTACAAATAACTCAATTTCATTTCTTTTTAAGGCTGAGTAATATTCCATTGTATATATGTACCACATCTTCTTTATCCATTCATCTGTCGATGGACACTTAGGTTGCTTCCATGTCCTGGCTATTGTAAATAGTGCTGCAATGAACATTGTGGTACATGACTCTTTGTGAATTATGGTTTTCTCAGGGTATATGCTCAGTAGTGGGATTGCTGGGTCATATGGTAAATCTATTTTTAGTTTTTTAAGGAACCTCCACACTGTTCTCCACATTGGTTGTATCAATTTACATTCCCACCAACAGTGCAGGAGGATTCCCTTTTCACCACACCCTTTCCATCATTTATTGTTTGTAGATTTTTTGATAATGGCCATTCTGACCAGTGTGAGGTGTTATCTCACTGTAGTTTTGATTAGCCTTTCTCTAATAATTAGTGATGTTGAGCATCTTTTCATGTGCCTCTTGGCCATCTGTAGGTCTTCTTCAGTGAAATGTCTATTTAGGTCTTCCACCACTTTTTAATTGGATTGTTTGTTTTTTTGATATTGAGCTCCATGAGTATATTTTGGAGATTAATCCTTTGTCCATTGTTTCATTTGCAATTCTGAGGGTTGCCTTTTCATCTTATTTATGGTTTCCTTTGCTGTGCAAAAGCTTTTAAGTTCCATTAGGTTCCATTTGTTTATTTTTGCTTTTATTTTCATTACTCTAGGAGGTGGGTAAAAAAAATCTTACTGTGGTTTATGTCAAAGAGTGTTTTTCCTAGGTTTTCTTTGAAGAGTTTTATAGTGTTTGGTGTTACATTTAGGTCTACAATGCACTTGGAGTTTATTTTTGTGTATGGTGTTAGGAAGTGTTCTAATTTCATTCTTTTACATATAGCTGGCCAGTTTTCCCAGCACCACTTATTGAAGAGGCTGTCTTTACTCCATTGCATGTTCTTGCCTCTTTTGTCATAAATTAGGTGCCCATATGTTCATGAGTTTATCTCTGGGCTTTCTATCCTGTACCATTGATCTATGTTTCTGTTTTTCTGCTAGTACCATACTCTCTTGATTACTGTAGCTTTGTAGTATAGTTTGAAGTCAGGGAGCTTGATTTCTCCAGCTCTGTTTTTCTTTCTCAAGATTGCTTTGGCTATTTGGGTCTTATGTGTTTCCATACAAATTGTAAAATTTTTTTCTTCTTATCCTGTGAAGAATGCCATCAGTAGTTTGATAGGGATGGCATTGAATCTGCAGATTGCTTTGGGTAGTATAATTATTTTCACAATACTGATTCTTCCAATCCAAGAACATGGTATATTTCTTCATCTCTTGATGTCATCTCTGACTTCTTTCATCAGTGTTTTATAGTTTTCTGAGTACAATCTTTCGTCTCCTTAGGTAGGTTTATTCCTATGCATTTTATTTTTTGTTGCAATGGTAAATGGGATTGTTTCCTTAATTTTTCTTTCTGATTTTTCATTGTTAGTGTATAGGAATTCCAGAGATTTCTGTGCATTAATTAGTATCCTGCAACCTTACAAAATTCATTGATTAGTTTTAGTAGTTTTCTGATGGCATCTTTAGGATTTTCTATGTGTAGTATCATGTCATCTGCAAACAGTGGTGGTTTTACTTCTTCTTTTCCAATTTGTATTCCATTTATTTCTTTTTCTTCTCTGATTACCATGGCTAGGACTTCCAAAACTATGTTGAATAAGAGTGGTGAGAGTGGACATCCTTGTCTTGTTCCTGATCTTAGTGGAAATGCTTTCAGTTTTTCACCATTGAGAACAATGTTGGCTGTAGGTTTGTCATATATGGCCTTTATTATGTTGAGATAGGTGCCCTCTATGCCCATCTTCTGGAGAATTTTTAGCATAAATTGGTGTTGAATTTTGTCAAAAGCTTTTTCTGAATCTATTGAGATGATCATATGGTTTTTATTCCTTAATTTATTAATATGGTGTATCTTATTGATTGATTTGCATATACTAAAGAATCCTTGCATCCCTGGGATAAACCCCACTTGATCATGGTGTATGATCCTTTTAATATGTTGTTGGATTCTGTTTCCTAATATTTTGTTCAGGATTTTTGCATCTATGTTCATCAGTGTTATTGGTTTATAATTTTCTTTTTCATAATATCTTTTTCTGATGCTGGTATCAGGGTAATTGTTGCTTTGTAGAATGAATTTGGGAGTGTTCCTCTCTCTGCAAATTTTTTGAAGAGTTTGAGAAGTATCGGTGTTAGCTCTTCTCTAAATGTTTGATAGAATTTGCCAGTGAAGCCGTCTGGTCCTAGACTTTTGTTTGTTGGAAGAGTTTTAAATACAGTTTCAATTTCATTACTTGTGATAGGTCTGTTCATATTTTCTAAATCTTCCTGGTTCAGTCTTGGAAAATTGTACCTTTCCAAGAATTTGTCCATTTCTTTGTAGTTGTCCATTTTATTGGCCTATAGATGTTTGTGGTAGTCTCTTATCATCCTTTGTATTTCTGTGGTGTCAGTTGTGATTTCTCACTTTGTTGATTTGTGTTCTTTCCCTTTGTGTTTCTTGATGAGCCTTGCTACGGGTTTATCAATTTTCTTTATCTTCTCAAAGAACCAGCTTTTATTTTTATTGATCTTTGCTATTGTTTCCTTCATTTCTATATCATTTATTTCTGCTCTGCTCTTTATGATTTCTTTTCTTCTACTGATTTTGGATATTCTTTGCTCTTCTTTCTCAAGTTGCTTTAGGTGTAGGTTTAGATTGTTTGTTTGAGATTTTTCTTGTTTCTTGAGGTGAGAATGAATTGCTATAAATTTCCCTCTTAGAACTGCTTTTGCTGCATCCCATAGGTTTTAGTTCATTGTGTTTTCATTGTCATTTTTTTCTATGTACTTTTTAATTTCTTCTTTGATTTCTTCAGTGATCTCTTGGTTATTTAGTAGCACACTGTTAACCTCCATGTATTCGTGTTTTTTACAGTTTTTTCCTGTAATTAATTTCCAATCTCATCGCATTGTGGTCAGAAAAGATACTTGATACAATTTCAATTTTCTTAAGTTTACCAAGGCTTTATTTGTGACCCAAGATGTCATCTATCCTGGAGAATGTCCCATGTACACTTGAGAAGAAAGTGTATTCTGCCACGTTCAGGTGGAATATTCTATAAATACCAATTAAATCTATCTGGTCTATTGTGTCATTTACAGCTTGTGTTTCCTTATTTATTTTCTGTCTGGATGATATGATCTGTCCATTGGTGTAAGTGGGGTGATAAAATTCCCTATTATTATTGTGTTACTGTCAGTTTCCCCTTTCCTGGTTGTTAACATTTGCCTTATGTATTGAGGTGCTCTTATGTTGGGTTCATAAACATTTATAATTGTTGTACCTTCTTGGATTGATCTATTTGTCGTTATGTAGTGTCCTTCCTTATCTCTTGTAACAGTCTTTATTTTAAAGTATATTTTATCTGATACGAGTATTGCTACTCCTGCTTTCTTTTGATTTCCATGGAATATCTTTCTCCATCCCTTCACTTTAAGTCTGTATGTGTCCCTAGGTCTGAAGTGGGCCTCTTGTAGACTGCATATATATGGGTCTTGTTTTTGTATCCATTCAGCCAGTCTGTGTCTTTTGGTTGTGGTATTTAATCTATTTACATTCAAGGTTATTATCAATATGTATGTTCCTATTACCATTTTCTTAATTGTTTTGGGTTTGTTTTTGTGGGTCTTTTTCTCCTCTTGAGTTTCCACCTAGAGAAGTTTCTTTATCATTTGTTGTAAAGCTGGTTTGGTGGTGCTGAATTCTCTTAGCTTTTGCTTGTCTGAAAAGCTTTTGATTTCTCTGTTGAATCTGAATAAGATCCTTGCTGGGTAGAGTAATCTTGGTTGTAGGTTTTTTTTTTTCATCACTTTAAGTATATCCTGCCACTCCCTTCTGACCTGCAGAGTTGCCACTGAAAAATCAGCTGATAACCTTATGGGGATTCCTTTGTATGTTATTTTTTGTTTTTCCCTTCTGCTTTTAATATTTTTTCTTTGAATTTAATTTTTGTTAGTTTGATTAATGTGTGTCTTGATGTATTTCTCCTAGGGTTTATCCTGTATGGGACTGTCTGTGCTTCCTGGACTTGGGTGACTATTTTCTTTCCCATGTTAAGGAAGTTTTCCACTATAATCTCTTCAAATATTTTCTTAGACCCTTACTTTTTCTCTTCTTCTTCTTGGACCCTTATAATTAGAATGTTGGTGTGTTTAGTGTTATCCCACAGGTCTCTAAGATTGTCTTCAATTCTTTTCATTCTTTTTTCTTTATTCTCCTCCTCAGCAGTTATTTCCACCATTTTGTCTTCCAGCTCACTTATTCGTTCTTCTGCCTCAGTTATTCTGTTATTGATTCCTTCTATTGTATTGTTCATTTCAGTTATTGTGTTGTTCATCTCTTTTTGCTTGTTCTTTAGCTCTTCTAGATCTTTATTAAACATTTCTTGTATTTTCTCAATCTGTGCCTCCATTCTATTTCTGAGATTCTGGATCATCTTTACCATCATTGCTCTGAATTATTTTTCAGGTGTTGCCTATTTCCTCTTCATTTATTTGATGTTGTAGGTTTTTCATTTATTTGATGTTGTAGGTTTTTACTTTGCTCCTTCATCTGTGACATATTTTTTGGCATCTCTCTCTCTCTCTTTTTTTTTTTTTTTTTTTTTTTTTTTTTTTGTGGTATGCGAGCCTCTCACTGTTGTGGCCTCTCCTGTTGCAGAGCACAGGCTCCGGACGCACAGGCTCAGCGGCCATGGCTCACAGGCCTAGCCACTCCACGGCATGTGGGATCTTCCCGGCCTGGGGCATGAACCCATGTCCCCTGCATTGGCAGGCGGACTCTCAACCACTGTGCCACCAGGGAAGCCCTCTTTTTTTTTTATGAGTGGCATTGTATTCCTGTCTTACTGGTTGTTTGTCTTGAGGCTTCCAACTTTGGAGCTTGTAGGCTGTTGGGTAGAGCTGAGTCTTGGTGCTGAGATGAGGACCTCTGTGAGACCTCACTCTGATGAATATTCCCTGGGGTCTGAGGTTCTCTGTTAGCCCAGTGGTTCAGACTTGGAGCTCCCACCGCAGAAGCTTTGGCCCAACCCCTGGCTTGTGAACCAAGATACTGCAAGCCATGCAGGGCAAAAAAAAAAAAAAAAAATGGAGAAAACAATAAAGTAGTAAAAATATAATTAGACTAGGAAAGTAAGAGATATGTTAGAAAGAATATAAAAATAAAAATATAAATGAAACAACTGGAAAGTAAAACAGAACCACTATAGTGAAAAAGGGGAGAAGAAAAAAAAAGGTGGAAAAGGCCTTGGCTGTGGAGGGCGGGGCCTAAGCAGGGGCGGGGTTTGGACAGTGAGCAGGCCTATGATTAGGACCACAGGGCTGGAAAAGGTCCTGTGGGGGTGGGGGGTGGGGCTTAAGCACAACAGAACAGATGGGGCCCAGTTGTTCCTCCTGCCTCTGGTCTAAGAGGGCGGGGGACCCCACCTGGGAGCCCAGCAGGCTTCCTGGGCTCCAGTGGGTGGGTCAAATGCCCACTGCTCCTCTCCTGCTCTTCTGGTCCTAGAGACCCCCTCCCTCCTGCCTCTCCTGTTCTCCCCAACCTCCTTCTTATGCCCCTAGGACTCATGCAGCCTGGAGGGGGCTTTGGAGGATGGGGGACATGGCCTAGGTGTTCACAGTTTTCCTGTACTTGAGTGGGTGGGGTAAAGGTCCTCCTCCTCTCCCCCTCTTCTGGTCCTGGAGAGATCCCCCCACCTGCCTCTTGTGTTCTCCCCTGACCTCCCTCCTATGTCCCCAGGGCCAATGCAGCCTGGAGGAGGCCTCTGAGGGCATAGGACCCAGCCCAAGTGCTGGGCTGTCTTCCCCAGCTGATTGGGCAGGGGAAACGCTGGGCACACTCCCCCCTGATCCCAGCCTCTGAGGGTCCCTCCAGGTATGGGAACAGCCCCCCCCAGCCACCCTTCAGGGGCACTGGTCTGGTCATTTCTGCCCTCCATTTCTCCTCTCCCCTCAGTCCCCTCACAACCTACCAGTTCCCTTGGGGGCTCCTCCCTTCTTCTTTTCAATTTTGTTTATCTTTTCAAAGAACCAGCTCTTAGTTTTATTGATTTTTCCCCTTTTTTTAGTCTCTATTTCATTTATTTCTGCTCTGATCTTTATGATGAATTTCTTTCTAGTAACTATGTTTTGTTTATTCTTCTTTTTCTCATTCCTTAGGTGTAAGATAGGTTGTTTATCTGAGATTTTTATCATTTCCTGAAGTAGACTTGTATTCCTATAAACTTCCCTCTTAGAACTAACTTGCTGAATCCCATAGATTTCGGATTGTTGCGTTTTTGTTTTCATTTGTCTCCTGGTATTTTTTGATGTCTTTGTTGATTTCTTCAGTGGTCCATTGATGGTTTAGTTGCATACTGTTCAGCCTTCACATGTTTGTGGTTTTTGCAGTTATTTCTTGTAGTTGATTTCCAGTCTCAAACATTGTTGTCAGAAAACATGCTTGATATGATTTCAATTTTCCTAAATTTATTGAGACTTGTTTTGTGGCCCAGCATGTGATCTATCCTGGAGAATGTTCCATGTGCACTTGAAAAGAATGTGTATTATGCTGCTTTTCAATGGAATGTTCTCTATATATCTATTAAGTTCATTTGGCCTAATGTTTTAAGGTCAGTGTTCCTTTATTGATTTTCTGTTTGGATAATCTGTCTATTGATGTAAGTGAGGTGTTAAAGTCCCCTACTATTGTTATGTTACTGTCACTTTCTCTCTTTATATCTGTTTATATTTGCTTTATGTATTTAGGTGTTCCTTTCTTGGGTGCATAGATATTTACAATTGTTATATCTTCTTCTTGGATTGATCTCTTGATCATTATGTAATGTTCTTCTTTGTCTCTTGTTACAGTCTTTGTTTGAAAGTCTATTTTTCCTGACATAAATATTACTACCTTGACTTTCTTTTCATTATCATTTGCATTGAATACCTTTTTCCATCCCCTCATTTTCAGTTTCTGTGTGTCTTTAGATCTGAATTGAGTCTCTTGTTGGCAGCATATGTAGGTCTTGTTTTTGTATCCTTTCAGTCACTCTACATCTTTTGATTACAGCATTGAGTCCACTTGCATTTAAAGTAATTATTGATAGGTATGTACTTAATGCCATTTTGTTAATTGTTTTGGCGTTGTTTTTGTAGTTCTTTTTTGTTTCTTTCTCCCTCTTGTGTTCTCATCCCTTTTAATTTGATGACTATCTTTAGTGTTATGTTTGGATTTCTTTCTCTTTTATGTGTGCTTGTATCTATTATAGAATTTTGGTTTGTGGTTACTATGTGGTTTATATATATAGCAATCTATACATGAATATGTTCATTTGCTGATCTGTTAAGTTCAAATTCATTTTAACAACCATGCATTTTTACTCTTCTCTCCCAATGTTTACTGTTTTTGCCACCATATTTTACATCTTTTTTTGGTGTGTGTCCTTTAACTATTAATTGTGGGTATAGATGATTTTACTGCACTTATCTATTAACTTTCCTACTAGCTTTATTCATGGCTAATTTTTTTTTTTTTTTTTTTTTTTTTTTTTTTTTTTTGGCAGTACACAGGCCTCTCACTGTTGTGGCCTCTCCCGTTGTGGAGCACAGGCTCCAGACACACAGGCTCAGCGGCCATGGCTCATGGGTCCAGCTGCTCCACGGCATGTGGGATCTTCCTGGACCGGGGCACGAACCCGTGTCCCCTGCATCAGCAGGCAGACTCTCAACCACTGTGCCACCAGGGAAACCCTTCATGGCTAATTTTTTCTTTACTCTATATTTGCCTTTACCAATAAGATTTTTTCCTTTTTTTTTTTTTTTTCCTTTTTTTTTTGGCTATGCAGCGTGGCTTTCAGGATCTTAGTTCCATGACCAGGGATTGAACACATGCCCCCTGCAGTGGAAGCATGGAGCCCTGACCACTGGACTGCCAGGGAATTCCCAAGATTTTTTTCATAATTTTCATATTTCTAGTTCTGGCCTTTTGTTTTTCACTTAAGGAAGTCCTTTTAACAAAGTTGTTTTGGTGGTGCTGAACTCTTTTAGCACCTTGTCTGTAAAACTTTGCTTTCTCCATCAAATTCAAATGAAAGCCCTACTGGAGAGAATATTCTTAGTTTTAGTCTTTTCCCTTTCATCACTTTAAGTATATCATGCCACTCCCTTCTGGTATACAGAATTTCTGCTGAAAAGTCAGCTGATAGACTTATGGGAATTACCTTATACATAACTTGTTGTTTTTCCCTTGCTGCATTTAATATTTTTTTTATCTTTAATTTTTGCCATTTGAATTACAATGTGCCTTGGTGTGTTCCTCTTTGGGTTGATCCTGTTTTGGAATCTCTGTATTTCCTTGACCTGGATGCCTGTTTCCTTTCCCAGGTTAGGGAATTTTTCAGCTATGATGTCTTCAGATATGTTCTTTGCACCTTTCTCTCTCCTCTCCCTGCAACCCCTACAATATGTATGCTAGTGCACTTGACATTGTCTCAGAATTCTCTTAAACTGTTCTCATTTCTTTTTATTCTTTTGTTGTTGTTCATCTTCAGTGATTTCCACTACTCTGTCTTCCAGCTTGCTGATCAGTTCCTCTATATAATCTAATCTACCATTGATTCTTTCTAATGTATTTTTTATTTCAGTTATTGTATTCTTCATCTCCATTTGGTTCTTTTTATATTTTCTAACTCTTTGTTTAAAATTTCTAACTTCTCATTCTGTTCATCCATTCTTCTCCTGAGTTCATTGATCATCTTTATGATCATTAACTTGAACTCTTTATCAAGTAGCCTGGCTATCTCCACTTCACTTTTTCTTCTGGGGTTTTATCTTGTTCCTTTGTTTGGAACATATTCCTCTGCCATCTCATTTTGCCTAATTTTCTGTTTTTATTTTTGTGTGTTTGGTAGATTTGTTAAGTTTCCTGACTTTGTGAAGGTGGCTTTTTTAGCAGTTTTCCTGAGTCAGCAGCACAGTCCCCTCTGGTCACCAGATCAATATGCTTTAGGGCTGCCCCTATGTGGGCTGTGTGGGTCCTACTGTTGTGCTTGGCTGACTATTGTGGGTGGTCTGTTAGGAGTGTCTGGCCCCTGATCCAATTGGTTAACAGACCATGCTTTGTGCCAAGGCTGCCAGCCACTTGTTGGCAGGGCTGTGTTATGATGCAGCTGGCTGCAGAGCTCCATGGGGTCTTGGGACTATTGCTGGCACACTGAGGGTTGAAAAAGTATTCTGGGGTGGGTGGTTTTGGGCCAGTCTTCCTGAATCTAATTTCAGCTTACCAATGGCTGGGGCCTGTTCCTGACATGTTGACTGCAGGCTCCAGGCTTTCCCAAAGTTGGTGCTGGCATGCTGGTGCATGAGTCTGAATTCTAGGGCAGCTGGATGATGAGTCCAAGGTATCTTGGTGCTGGCATTGCCTGCCTGTAGGTGGAGTCATGGCCCAGGGTGTCCCAAGGTTAGTGCTGGCTTCCTGGTTGGTGGAACCAGGTCCTGGGGTCTGGCTACAGGGCCCTTGGTGTCCTAATGCTAGTGCCTGCTTGCTGATGGGTGAGCTGCATCATGACATGGCTGGCTGTGGGGTTTTGGTAGTCCTGGGGCTTGTGTCTGCCTGCTGGTGGGCTGGGCTGTGGTCCAGGGGATCCTGGGGCTGGGTCCTGATCATTGGTGGGTAAGGCCATGTCCTGGAGATAGTTCCATCCCACTGGTGTGTGAACCTGATCCTGGTGTCTCTGGCTGCAGGACCCAGGGGTCCCAGAGCTGGAGTGGGCCTGCTGGTTGGTGGGAGGTTGAGACCCAGAACATCCTGGGACTAGTGCTGGCTTACTAGTGGGCAGAGCTGAGTTCTTTGGTCTCCGGTTTCAGGGCCCTAGTGGTCCTGATTTTGGTACCCACTAGTGGGTGGGGCTGGATCCAAGGGGTCTTAGGGGTGGTGCCTCCTCTCTAATGGGAGAGACTTGTCCTGGACTTATGCTGATCCACTTGTAGCCACAGCCAGGTCCTAGGGTCTCTGGCTGCAGGGCCCTTGGTGTCCCAGGGCTAATGCTGGTGCACTGGTGTGCAGGGCCATATCCTGGACCCTCAGGTGGACAGAGTCAGACCCTGTGAGTTCAAGGGGCCTTAAGGCAACAGGCCTGTTGTTGGGTGGAGCTGTGTCTCTGTCCAAATAATTGCTTCACCTGATGGGTTCCTGTACTGATGCTGACAGGCTGATAAGTGAGTCCAGATACCAATGCTAATAAGCTAGGGAGAGCATTCGAAAATGGTACTTGGCAGCACCAGTGACTACATGGTAGAATGAGCACCCAAAAATAGCTGCCGTCGGTGTCTATGTCCTTCAGTATGCTCCAGTTGCCTCCGGGCTGTCCAGAAGGCTCTCCAAGATCAGCTGGTGGGTCTGACCCAGGCTCCTTTCAAATTACTGCTTCTCTCCTGGGCTCTGGAGTGTGTAAGTTTTATGTGCACCCATTAAGAGTGAGTCCATTTTGACAGCCCTTTTCATCTCCCCCAAATTAAGCCCAACTGACCTTAAAGCCAAACATTGGGAGTCTGTCTTCTCAGTGAAGCACCTCTGGGTAGGGGAGCCCAGTGTGGGGCTTGGACCTCTCACTCCTTGAGGAGAACCTTTGCAATAGTAATTATCCTCCTGCTTGTGGGTCATCCACCCAGGGGTATGGATCCTGACTATATTGCAACTCTGCCTCTCCTACCCTTCTTTTGATTGCTTCTCTATATCTTTAGTTGTAGAAAATCTTTTCTGCTAGTTTTCTGGTCTTTCTCCTCAATAGTTGCTCTATAAATAGTTGTAATTTTGTGGTGCATGTGGGAGAAGGTGAGCTCAGGGTCTCCCTACTTTGTCATCTTGATCACTCCTCCCTTTAATTTTCTTTATTCTTTTTCAGTATTATTTTTGACTATTCAGAGCTCATTGCAATGCCACATGAATTTAAAGCATTTTTTCAATTTTCTGTTTAAAAATGCTATTGAAATGTTAATATGTATTGCACTGGATCCATAGTTCACTTTGAGTAGTATTAACGTCCTAACCCTATTACATCTTCCAATCAATGAACAAATGACATCTTTCCATTTATTTAGGTTTTCTATAATTTCTTTCAAGAATACTTTGTAGTTTTCAGCATGCAAATTTATCACCTCTTTTGTTAAATTTATTCCTAGGTATTTTATTCTTTTGGATACTATTATTCATTGAATTGTTTTCTTAATTTCCTTTTCAGATTATTCATTTGTGGTATATAAAAATACAACTAATTTTTCCATGTTGATCTTATACCCTGAAACTTTGCTGAACTTTTTTATTAGCTCTAGTAATTTTTTGTGGATTCTTTGGGACTATCTATAGATAATATTATTTCATCTTCAAGTAGAAATAGTGTTATTTCTTCCTTTCCAATTTGGGTGTCTTTTATTTCTTTTTCTTGTTTAAGTGCTATGGCTGAAAATTCCAGTACTGTGTTGAATAGATTTGGTGAAAGCAGGCATCCTTATTTTATTCTTGATCTTAGAGGAAAGATTTCATTCTTTCACCTTGAATATGGTGTTAGCTGTGGGTTTTCATAAATACCCTTTATCATGTTGAGGAGTTTCCCTTCTATTCCTAGTTTTCTGATTATTTTTGTCAAGAAAAGTGTTGGATTGTTTTCAAATGCTTTTTCTGCATCAGTTGAGATTATCACATGCTTTTTCCCTTAAATCCATTATTTGGTTTATTATGTTGATTGGTTTTCTTATATTGAACCAGCCTTGCATTCCTGGGAATATTGATATTTAAACAATATTGAATTGATATTATGTATAAAATAAACAATGAATGAGAACCTACTGTATAGCACGGGGAACTCTACTTAATGCACTGTGGTGACATAAATGGGAAGAAAATCTTAAAAAGAGGGTATATATGTATATGTATAGCTGATTCATTTTGCTGTAAAGTAGAAACTAATGCAACATTGTAAAGCAACATTGTAAACCAATAAAAATTAATTTAAAAAATAAATAATATTGAACCTTCTGATTAATGAACATACTATACCTCTTCATTTGATTTCTCTCACCAATACTTTGTAGCTTACAATGTATGTACTTTGCATAAATATTGTTAAATATTTCACATTTTTGGTGATATTGAAAGGGCAGTTTTTAATTTTAAAAACTGTTCATTGCAAGTTTGTCAAAATACAATTTGTATATTAACTTTGTGTCCCCAATCTTTTCAAATCCATGTTATAGTAAGAAGTTTTAAAATTTTACTTAGAATTTTCTATATTGACAAACATGTTGTTTATGAATAAGGCCAATTTTACTTCCCTTCTAAAATGTATGCCGTTTTTTTTTTTTTTTTTTTTTTTGCTTTCCACTATAGTAATGGCTAAGACAATTGAATAGAAGTGACGAGAATACATATCTTTGCCTTGTTTCTAATCTTAAAGTGGGAGAATTCAGCCTGTCATCATTAAGTAGGATATTAACTATAGTATTTTCATATATACCCTCAATCAGATTGAAAAAGTTCCCTTCTTTTCCTAGTTTGTTGAGAATTTTATCATAGCTGTGCGTTGACTTTTGTCAAGTGTTTTTGGAAAATTTCTATTGATATAATCATAAGATTTTCCTCCTTATTCTGTTAATATAATGCTACATTGATTGAATTTCAAATGCTCAATCAACCTTTCATTCATGGGACAATCCCTTGATCATGACGTGTAATATGATTGTATTTATTTCTAGATTTGATTTGCTAATGTATTGTTAGGCACTTTTTGCATCTATATTTATATAGAATATTGCTCTGTAGTTTTCCTTACATCTAATCACTTTTGTTTTGATAACAGAACAATGCTGATCCCACAAAATGAGTTCAGAAGTGTTCTTTCCTTCTGTATTTTCTGAAAGGGTTAAAGTAGAATTTTAGTTCTTCCTTAAATATTTAGTATAATCAGAGTATAGTTATTAATTAAATTTTTTAACCTATTAATTCAATCTAGTTAATAGGTATAGGACTATCAGGTTATCTTTTTTTTTTCCTGAGTGAGTTTTGGTAATTTATATCTTTAAAGGAATTTGTGCATTTCATGTAAGTTGATAAATTTATTATCATATTCACTTATCCTTTTAACATTTGTACAGTCTGTATTGATGTCTTTTCTTCCTTTCATAATATAGGTAATTCATGTGTATGCCAAAAAAAAAAAATCTCACCAGTCTTGCTAGAGCTTTAGAAATATTATTGACCTTTTCAAAGAACCAGCTTTTGGTTTTATCAATTTTTCTCTATTGTTTCTGTATTCTTTATATTATTGGTTTTGGCTCTTACATTTATTATGTCCTTTTATCTGCTCAATTTGGGTTTAATTTGTAATTCTTTCTGAAGGTTCTTAAGATGGGAGCCTAGAGCATTGATATGAGACTTCTTTTGTTTTCTAATATAAACATTTAATCTTTATGCTTCCTTCTAAGCACTACTTTGGCTGAATCTCACAGATTTCAATATGTTGTACTTTCACTTTATTCAGTTCCCTTGTGGTTTTCTTTTGTTCTATAATTTATTTAGAAGTATATTATTTAATTTCTGAATATTTGAGGGTTTTTCAGATATCTTTCTTTTACTGGTGTCTAGTTTAATTTTGATGTGTTTAGAGAACACACTTTGCATAATTTTAACTCTATTAGATTTGTTGAAAATTTTTATATCCTAGAATATAGTTTATTTTGGTGAGTGCTCTGTGTGCACTTGAAAAGAATGCATGTTCTGCTGCTGTTGGGTGGTTTATTCTATAAATAACTACTAGTTCAAGTTGGTTGAGTGTGCTATTCAAGCTTTCTAAATCGCTACTGATTTTCCATCTACTTATTCCATCAGTTACTGAGACAGGAGTGCTAAAATTCCCAACTAAAATTTTGAATTTGTCTGCATTTCCTTTGAGTTCTATTAGCTTTTTGCTTCATGCCTTTTGTCTTCTGAAGACTTAAACAAATTTAGGGTGAATTAAGAATTATGCTCTCTTGATGAATTGATTCCTGTTATAATTTTGACATATCCCTCTTTATCCATGATAATATACCTTTCTTTTTTTTACATCTTTATTGGTGTATAATTGCTTTACAATGGTGTGTTAGTTTCTGCTTTATAACAAAATGTATCAGTTATACATATACATATGTTCCCATATCTCTTCCCTCTTGCGTCTCCCTCCCTCCCACCCTCCTTTCTTGCTCTGAAACCTGTTTCAGGATATCCACTCCAGCTTTCTTTTGATTGGTGCTTTCATGGTGTATATTTTTCATCCTTTTACTTTTAATCTATTGATGTCTATTTAAAGTGGATTTCTTATAGAAAACCATGTGATTTGCTTTTTTATCCAATCTGAAAATATCTGTTATTTTTGGAATTGTCACCCACTTACATTTAATGTAAATTATCAAACTAGTTGAATTTGTTTTTTATTTGTCCAATATATACTTTGTTCTTTTTCATCTTTTCCTGCCTTCTTTTGAACAGTTATTTTTATGATCCCATTTAATCTCTGCTATAGCTTATTAGTCATATCTTTTTTTCAGTCCTTGAACTAGGATTACAATATACCACTTTACTCATCACTACCAACTTCAAATAATATTGGGCTACTTCACCTTTAGTCTAAGACTCTTTCAACAATATACTTTCATTTCACTCCATTTATTCTTTACGCCATTTTCACTCATGTTACTTCTGCATACAGTATAAGTCCTGCAATGTGTTTTTGCTGTAAAAGTCAAATATTGTTTTAAAAGATTTTAAAGTGAGAAAGAAGTTTTTTAAATAGTTACCCACATATTCACCATTTCCAGCATTCTTTGTTCCTTTGTCTCAGCCCAAATTCCATCAAGTATTATTTCCCTCTTATTTAAAGAAATTCTTTTGGTATCTCATGTAATGCAGGTCTAATGACAATAAATTCTTTACTTCTGTTTGATTGAGTCTTTATTTGCCTTTTATTTATTTGTTTATGTAAAAAAACACATAACATAAACCTTACCATCTTAATCATTTTTAAGTCCACAGTTCAGTTGTGTTAAGTAAATTCACATTATTGTGCACCTATCACTCCCACCCGTTTCCAGAATGCTTTTCATTTTATAACACTAAAACTCTTTATTCATTAAACATCAACTCCTCACTCCTCCTCCTAAACCCTAGTGCCTGGCAACCACCATTCTATTTTCTGTCTCTATGAATTTGACTACTCTAGGGACATCATATAAATGGAATCCTACAGTATTTGTCTTTTTGTATCTAACTTATTTTACTTAGCATAACATACTCAAGGTTTATCCATGTTGTAATGTGTCAGAATTTCCTTGATTTATTAAGGTTAAATAATATTTCATTGTATGTATATGCCACATTTTGCTTATCTATTCATCCATTGATGTACTTCCATCTTTTGACTATTGTGAATGCTATGAACATTGTTGTATAAAAATCTCTTCAAGACCATACTTTCAACTCTTTCTTCTGGATATATACCCAGAAGTAAAACTGCTGGATAATATGGTAATTCTATTTTTAATTTTTTCAAGAACCATCATATTATCTTCCATAGCAGCTGCACCAATTTACATTCCCACCAACAGTGTACAAGAGTTCCAATTTCTTCACATCTTCACCAAAACTTTTTATTTTCCCTTTTTCTTTTTGATAGTAACTATCTTAATGGATGTGTGATGGTATCTAATTGTGGTTTTGACTTGCATTTCCCTAATGATTAATGATGTTGAACACTTTTTCATTTGCTTATTGGCTGTTTGTATATCTTCTTTGGAGAAATGTCTATTTAATCACCTTGCTCACTTTTTTAAAAAAAAATTGAGTTTGATTTTTTGTTGTTGCATTATAGGGGTTCTTTACATATTCTTGATATTAATACCTTATCAGATATATGTCTTGCAAATATTTTTTCACATTTCATAGGTTACTTTTTCATTCTATTGATTGTGTCCTTTGATGTACAGAAGTTTAAATTTTTGATATAGTCCAATTTATCTATTTTTTATTCTGTTACCAGTGCTTTTGGAGTCATAACCAAAAAATCATTGACAAATCCAGTGTCACAAAGCTTTTCCTTTGTTCTTTATTCTAAGAGTTTTCATAGTTTTAACTCTAACGTTAAGATGTTGATGCTTTTTGAGTTAATTTTTGTGTATGGTGTATGACCAGGCCCAACTTCATTCTTTTGCATGTGCATATATAGTCTTCCTAGGACCATTTGTTGAAAAGACTAATTTTCCCATTGAATGGTCTTAGCATTCCTGTCAAAATTAAATGACTATAAATGTGTGGTTTTATTTCTGGGCTCTCTATTTTTTTCCATTGGTATATATGTATATCTATATGCCAGTACCACACTACTTTAATTACTGTAGCTTTGTAATAACTTTTGAAATCAGGAACTGTGAGACATCCAGCTTTGTTCTTTTTCAAGATTGTTTTGATATATTTGCTTTCATACTTAAAATTAATAGACATTATTTTTCAAAGCAGTTTTGGATTTACAAACAACTTGAGCAGAGAATACAAAGAATTTTTTTATACTCCTTCTCTTCCCCACCCCCACAGTTTCACCATTATTACATCTTACATTAATACATTTGTTACATTTGATGAAATGATATTGATACATTTTTTTTTAATTTTTGAAATTTATTTTATTTTTTTATACAGCAGGTCCTTATTATTTATCCATTTTATACATATTAGTGTATATATGTCAATCCCAATCTCCCAATTCATCACACCACCATTATTATTAATGGAAGTCCATAGTTTGCATATACTTTTTGTGTTGTACAGTTCTATTGGTTTTGATAAATATATAATATCATATATCCATCATAACAGTAACATATAGAATAACTTCTCCACCTTAAAATTCTCCTGTATTCTATCTATTCATCAATCTTACACATTTCCCTATCCCTGGAAATCACTGAACATTTTACTGCCTCCATTATTTTAACTTTTCTAGAATGTCATAGAGTTGGATTATACATCTTGTAGTCTTTTAATATTGACTTATTTCACTTAGTAACATGCATTTCAGGTTACCCTAGGGCTTTTAAAGTATTGATAATTTCTTTTTGTTATTGAATAATATCCCATGTTATGATTGTACCATGGCTTATTTATCAGTTTGTCTATTGAAGGAAATTTGGTTGCTCCAAATGTAAGCAATTAGGAATAAAGCTGCTATAAACATTTGTGTACAGAATTTTGTATGGCTACACATTTTCAAATAAGGTAAATACCAAAGAGTTCTTCCACGGCTCTAGGCAGCTTCCTTGGCTCCAGGCTCCTAGAAGTCTCTTGCAAATCCAGTCCCCAAATCCACTCCAGTGACTGCCAGCTCACTGTCCCTACTCAGCTCCAGTGGCCCAAGACTCTTAGCCCACTTCAGTGCCAACCAACTCTCATGACACCAGGTTCCTGGTAGACTCCTGAAAACCCAGGTTCCTAGCAGATCCCAGTACAGGAATTTTACAGCTCTGAAGTCCTCCCGTTACCCTAGGCTACCAATCAATGCTCACAAACCCAGGTTCTAGGAGGGATTCATAAACCCAGGGGCCCAATGCTTTTTTTTTTTTTTTTTTTTTTGCGGTACGCAGGCCTCTCACTGTTGTGGCCTCTCCCATTGCAGAGCACAGGCTCCGGACGTTCAGGCTCAGCGGCCATGGCTCACAGGCCCAGCCGCTCCGCGGCATGTGGGATCTTCCCGGACCGGGACACGAACCCATGTCCCCTGCATTGGCAGGCAGACTCTCAACCACTGTGCCACCAGGGAAGCCCTCTTATTACAGTTTTTGACTTAAAGTGCATTCTGTCTGATATAAATATAGTTACCTCTGCTCTCTATTGTTTTCCATTTTCCTGGAATATTTTTTTCCATCTCTTCACCTTGAGCCTATGAGTGTCCCTAAAGGTGAAGTGAGTCTCTTGTAGGCAGTATATAGTTGGGTATTATTTTCAACCATTCAATCACTCTATGCCTTTTGATTAAAAGAACCAATAAATTTATACTTAAAGCAGTTATCAACAGGTGAGAGTGTACTAATATCATCTTTTTGTTTTCTGGATGTTTTGTAGTTCTTGTCCTTTCCTTCATCTTTTGCTGTCTTTCTTTGTGGGTTGATGATTTTCCCTATTGATATTTCTTTCTTTATCATTTGTATATCTACTGCAGGCTTTTTCTTTGTAGTTAATGCCACTTACATAAAACATCTTATAGATATAAAGGTCTGTTTTATGCTATAACTTAACTTCGATACATACAGGATGTTTCCTTTATACCCACCCCATAATTTATTTTTGATATAATTTACCTCTTTTATTTGTATATCCATTAACAAATTATTATAGCTATAGTTATTTTTAATACTTTTGTCCTTAAAGCCGTTACACTAAAGTGATTAACACACCACCACCTTACAATATTAGAACATTCTGAATTTGACTATCTTCCAACTTTTACCAGCATGTTTTCTTGTTACTAATATTTTTCATTTTAGCTTAAGAAACCCTTTCAGCATTTCTTGTAAAACAGGTCTAGTGGTGACGAGCTCCCTCAGCTTTTGTTGTTTGGTAAATATTTATCTCTCATTCATTCATTCATTCATTACTGAAAGGCAACTTTGCTGGGTAAATTATTCTTGGTTGGCACCAAACTCTTTCAGCACTTTGAATATATCACCCCACTCTCTCCTGACCTGCAAGGTTTCTGCTGAGAAATCTGCTGTTCATCTTATGGGGTTTTCTTTATTTGTGAGAATTTTTTTCTCTTCCTACTTTTGAAATTTTCTGTGTTTGATTTTAGACAATTTTATTATAATGTGTCTTGGAGAAGATCGTTTTGAAATGTTGGAACTTTGGGATTACCTATTAGGTCTATGAACTTAGATGTCTAAATATCTCCCCAGATTTGAGAAATTCTCAGTCATTACTTCTTAAAACAAGCTTTCTACTTCTACTCTTTCTGAGACTTCAATAATGTGTAAATTGTTCCTTTTAATGTTATCCTACATTTCATTTAATTATTTTTCACTTTCTTTTTCATTCTTTTTTCCTTTTGCTCCTCTGACTGGATGAATTCAACTGACCTGTCTTCTAGTTCATTAAATCTTTCTCCTGCTTGGTTGATTCTGTTGCTCTCTTTTGAATTCTACATTTCAGTCATTCAACTCTAGGATTTCTGCTTTAAAAAAATTTCTATTTCTTTGTTTATCTCTCATTTTGTTCATGCATTTTTTTCCTAATTTCATTTACTTATCTATCTGGGTTTATTGTAGTTCACTTAATTCTTTAAGAGGATTATTCTGAATTCTTCCTTAGACAGTTCATAGATCTCCATTTCTTTAGGTTCAGTTATTGAAATTTTATTAGTTTCTTTCAGTGGTATTATTTTTCTTTGATCATTTATGATCCTGTGGCCTTACATTTGTGCCTGTGAATTTTGAGAGTGTAGACATCTCTTCCAGTCTTTACAGACTAGCTTCAGCAGCCTGTCAAAAATTCTGGGTGGGGGGTCAGATGGTATCCATTGACAGGCTTGCTGTGGGAATTCTTGGTGACCTGGTATTTGGGTGAGTCAAAAGGGAGAGGCCACAACAGTGAGAGGCCCACATACCGCAAAAAAAAAAAAAAAAAAAAAAAAAA